>NW_027476401.1:0-251615 GCF_051020955.1 Megalopta genalis | reverse complement strand
TGGTTTAGCTTCAAATAATTGTGATATACATGATTTAGCTTCAACTGCATTACGAAACAAACTAGTTAGCTTCAAATTCAAGAGAAACACATGATTCAGTTTCAAATAAAAGCGAAGTAGATGGCATTGCATCAAATCCATGCGAATCAAATGGTTTAGCTGCAAATACTTGTGATATACATGATTTAGCTTCAACTCCATGCGATACAAACGATTAGCTTCAAATGCATGCGAAACACATGATTTAGATTAAAATCAATGCGAAGTAGAAGGCTTATCTTCAAATCCATGCGAATCAAATGGTTGAGCTTCAAATACTTGGGATATGCATGATTCAGATTCAACTGCATGCGTAACAAATGAGTTAGCTTCAAATCAATGCGAAGTAGAAGGCTTATCTTCAAATCCATGCGAAACAAGTGGTTCAGCTTCAAATACATGTGATGTTCATGATTTAGCTTCAAATGCAAGCGAAACGAACGAGTTAGCTTCAAATCCATGCGAAACGCATGATTTTGCTTCTTATCAATGCGAAGTAGAAGGCTGCTCTTCGTATCCTTGCGAAACAAATGGTTTAGCTTCAAATACTTGTGATATACATGATTTAGCTTCAACAGCATGCAAAACTAACCAGTTAGCTTCAAATCCATGCGAAACACATGAGTTAGCTTCTTATCAATGCGAAGTAGAAGGCTGATCTTCGAATCCTTGCGAAACAAATGGTTTAGCTTCAAATACTTGTGATATACATGAATAAGCTTCAACAGCATGCAAAATTAGCGAGTTAGCTTCAAATCTATGCGAAACATATGATTTAGCTTGACATCAATGCGATTTAGAAGGCTTATATTCGAATCCATGCGAAACAAATGGTTTAGCTTCAAATACCTGTGATATACATGATTTATCTTCAACTGCATGCGAAAAAACGAGATAGCTTTAAATCCATCCGAAACAGATGATTTAGATTAAAATCAATGCGAAGTAGAAGGCTTATTTTGAAATCCATGCGAATCAAATGGTTTAGCTTCAAATACTTGTGATATACATGAATAAGATTCAACGGCATGCAAAATTAGCGAGTTGGCTTCAAATCTATGCGAAACATATGATTTAGCTTGACATCAATGCGATTTAGAAGGCTTATATTCGAATCCATGCGAAACAAATGGTTTAGCTTCAAATACCTGTGATATACATGATTTATCTTCAACTGCATGCGAAGAAAACGTGATAGCTTTAAATCCATCCGAAACAGATGATTTAGATTAAAATCAATGCGAAGTAGAAGGCTTATTTTGAAATCCATGCGAATCAAATGGTTTAGCTGCAAATACTTGTGATATACATGATTTAGCTTCAACTCCATGCGATACAAACGATTAGCTTCAAATGCATGCGAAACACATGATTTAGATTAAAATCAATGCGAAGTAGAAGGCTTATCTTCAAATCCATGCGAATCAAATGGTTGAGCTTCAAATACTTGGTATATACATGATTCAGCTTCAACTGCATGCGTAACAAATGAGTTAGCTTCAAATCTATGCGAAACGCATGATTTAGCTTCAAATTCAATCCAAACACATGGTTTAGCCTGATATTCGTGCGAAACAAATGGTTCAGCTTCAAATACTTGTGACATACATGATTTAGCTTCAACTGCATGTGAAACGAACGTGTTAGCTTCAAATCCATGCGAAACATATGATTTAGATTAAAATCAATGCGAAGTAGAAGGCTTATTTTGAAATCCATGCGAGTCAAATGGTTTAGCTTCAAATAATTGTGATATACATGATTTAGCTTCAACTGCATGCGATACAAACGATTAGCTTCAAATCCATGCGAAACATATGATTTAACTTCAAATCAATGCGAAGTAGAAGGCTGATCTTCGAATCCACGCGATACAAATGGATTAGCTTCAAATACTTGTGATATACATGATTTATCTTCAACTGCATGCGAAACAAACGAGATAGCTTTTAATCCATCCGAAACAGATGATTTAGATTAAAATCAATGCGAAGTAGAAGGCTTATTTTGAAATCCATGCGAATCAAATGGTTGAGCTTCAAATACTTGGGATATACATGATTTAGCTTCAACTGCATGCGATACAAACGATTAGCTTCAAATCCATGCGAAACATATGATTTAACTTCAAATCAATGCGAAGTAGAAGGCTGATCTTCGAATCCACGCGAAACAAATGGATTAGCTTCAAATACTTGTGATATACATGATTTATCTTCAACTGCATGCGAAACAAACGAGATAGCTTTAAATCCATCCGAAACAGATGATTTAGATTAAAATCAATGCGAAGTAGAAGGCTTATTTTGAAATCCATGCGAATCAAATGGTTTAGCTTCAAATAATTGTGATATACATGATTTAGCTTCAACAGCATGCAAAACTAACGAGTTAGCTTCAAATCCATGCGAAACACATGAGTTAGCTTCTTATCAATGCGAAGTAGAAGGCAGATCTTCGAATCCTTGCGAAACAAATGATTTAGCTTCAAATACTTGTGATATACATGAATAAGCTTCAACAGCATGCAAAATTAGCGAGTTAGCTTCAAATCTATGCGAAACATATGATTTAGCTTGACATCAATGCGATTTAGAAGGCTTATATTCGAATCCATGCGAAACAAATGGTTTAGCTCCAAATACCTGTAATATACATGATTTATCTTCAACTGCATGCGAAGAAAACGAGATAGCTTTAAATCCATCCGAAACAGATGATTTAGATTAAAATCAATGCGAAGTAGAAGGCTTATTTTGAAATCCATGCGAATCAAATGGTTTAGCTTCAAATAATTGTGATATACATGATTTAGCTTCAATTGCATGCGAAACAAACGAGTTATCTTGAAATCCAAGCGAAACACATGATTTAGCTTCTTATCAATGCGAAGTAGAAGGCTGATCTTCGAATCCTTGCGAAACAAATGGTTTAGCTTCAAATACTTGTGATGTACATGAATAAGCTTCAACAGCATGCAAAACTAGCGAGTTAGCTTCAAATCCATGCGAAACACATGATTTAGCTTGAAATCAATGCGATTTAGAAGGCTTATCTTCGAATCCATGCGAAACAACTGGTTTAGCTTCAAATACCTGTGATATACATGATTTATCTTCAACTGCATGCGAAACAAACGAGATAGCTTTAAATCCATGCGAAACAGGTGATTTAGATTAAAATCAATGCGAAGTAGAAGGTTTATTTTGAAATCCATGCGAATCAAATGGTTCAGCTTCAAATACTTGTGACATACATGATTTAGCTTCAACTGCATGTGAAACGAACGTGTTAGCTTCAAATTCAAGAGAAACACATGATTCAGTTTCAAATAAAAGCGAAGTAGATGGCATAGCATCAAATCCATGCGAATCAAATGGTTTAGCTTCAAATACTTGTGATATACATGATTTAGCTTCAACTGCATGCGATACAAACGATTAGCTTCAAATCCATGCGGAACATATGATTTAACTTCAAATCAATGCGAAGTAGAAGGCTGATCTTCGAATCCACGCGAAACAAATGGATTAGCTTCAAATACTTGTGATATACATGATTTATCTTCAACTGCATGCGAAACAAACGAGATAGCTTTAAATCGATGCGAAACAGATGATTTAGATTAAAATCAATGCGAAGTAGAAGGCTTATTTTGAAATCCATGCGAATCAAATGGTTTAGCTTCAAATAATTGTGATATACATGATTTAGCTTCAACTGCATTACGAAACAAACTAGTTAGCTTCAAATTCAAGAGAAACACATGATTCAGTTTCAATAAAAGCGAAGTAGATGGCATTGCATCAAATCCATGCGAATCAAATGGTTTAGCTGCGAATACTTGTGATATACATGATTTAGCTTCAACTCCATGCGATACAAACGATTAGCTTCAAATGCATGCGAAACACATGATTTAGATTAAAATCAATGCGAAGTAGAAGGCTTATCTTCAAATCCATGCGAATCAAATGGTTGAGCTTCAAATACTTGGGATATACATGATTCAGCTTCAACTGCATGCGTAACAAATGAGTTAGCTTCAAATCTATGCGAAACACATGATTTAGCTTCAAATTCATTCCAAACACATGGTTTAGCCTGATATTCGTGCGAAACAAATGGTTCAGCTTCAAATACTTGTGACATACATGATTTAGCTTCAACTGCATGTGAAACGAACGTGTTAGCTTCAAATTCAAGAGAAAACACATGATTCAGTTTCAAATAAAAGCGAAGTAGATGGCATAGCATCAAATCCATGCGAATCAAATGGTTTAGCTTCACATACTTGTGATATACATGATTTAGCTTCAACTGCATGCGATACAAACGATTAGCTTCAAATCCATGCGAAAACATATGATTTAACTTCAAATCAATGCGAAGTAGAAGGCTGATCTTCGAATCCACGCGAAACAAATGGATTAGCTTCAAATACTTGTGATATACATGATTTATCTTAAACTGCATGCGAAACAAACGAGATAGCTTTAAATCCATCCGAAACAGATGATTTAGATTAAAATCAATGCGAAGTAGAAGGCTTATTTTGAAATCCATGCGAATCAAATGGTTTAGCTTCAAATAATTGTGATATACATGATTTAGCTTCAATTGCTTGCGAAACAAACGAGTTAGCTTCAAATCCATTCGAAACACATGATTTAGCTTCAAATCAATGCGAAGTAGAAGGCTTATCTTCAAATCCATGCGAAACAAGTGGTTCAGCTTCAAATACATGTGATGTTCATGATTTAGCTTCAAATGCAAGCGAAACGAACGAGTTAGCTTCAAATCCATGCGAAACGCATGATTTTGCTTCTTATCAATGCGAAGTAGAAGGCTGCTCTTCGTATCCTTGCGAAACAAATGGTTTAGCTTCAAATACTTGTGATATACATGATTTAGCTTCAACAGCATGCAAAACTAACGAGTTAGCTTCAAATCCATGCGAAACACATGAGTTAGCTTCTTATCAATGCGAAGTAGAAGGCTGATCTTCGAATCCTTGCGAAACAAATGGTTTAGCTTCAAATACTTGTGATATACATGAATAAGCTTCAACGGCATGCAAAATTAGCGAGATAGCTACAAATCTATGCGAAACATATGATTTAGCTTGACATCAATGCGATTTAGAAGGCTTATATTCGAATCCATGCGAAACAAATGGTTTAGCTTCAAATACCTGTGATATACATGATTTATCTTCAACTGCATGCGAAAAAAATGAGATAGCTTTAAATCCATCCGAAACAGATTATTTAGATTAAAATCAATGCGAAGTAGAAGGCTTATTTTGAAATCCATGCGAAACAAGTGGTTCAGCTTCAAATACTTGTGATGTGCATGATTTAGCTTCAAATGCAAGCGAAACGAACGAGTTAGCTTCAAATCCATGCGAAACACATGATTTTGCTTCTTATCAATGCGAAGTAGAAGGCTGATCTTCGTAACCTTGCAAAACAAATGGTTTAGCTTCAAATACTTGTGATATACATGATTTAGCTTCAACAGCATGCAAAACTAACGAGTTAGCTTCAAATCCATGCGAAACACATGAGTTAGCTTCTTATCAATGCGAAGTAGAAGGCTGATCTTCGAATCCCTGCGAAACAACTGGTTTAGCTTCAAATACCTGTGATATACATGATTTATCTTCAACTGCATGCGAAACAATCGAGATAGCTTTAAATCCATCCGAAACAGATGATTTAGATTAAAATCAATGCGAAGTAGAAGGCTTATTTTGAAATCCATGCGAATCAAATTGTTTAGCTTCAAATAATTGTGATATACATGATTTAGCTTCAACTGCATTACGAAACAATCTAGTTAGCTTCAAATTCAAGAGACACACATGATTTAGTTTCAAATAAAAGCGAAGTAGATGGTATTGCATCAAATCCATGCGAATCAAATGGTTTAGCTGCAAATACTTGTGATATACATGATTTAGCTTCAACTCCATGCGATACAAACGATTAGCTTCAAATGCATGCGAAACACATGATTTAGATTAAAATCAATGCGAAGTAGAAGGCTTATCTTCAAATCCATGCGAATCAAATGGTTGAGCTTCAAATACTTGGGATATACATGATTCAGCTTCAACTGCATGCGTAACAAATGAGTTAGCTTCAAATCTATGCGAAACACATGATTTAGCTTCAAATTCATTCCAAACACATGGTTTAGCCTGATATTCGTGCGAAACAAATGGTTCAGCTTCAAATACTTGTGACATACATGATTTAGCTTCAACTGCATGTGAAACGAACGTGTTAGCTTCAGATTCAAGAGAAACACATGATTCAGTTTGAAATAAAAGCGAAGTAGATGGAATAGCATCAAATCCATGCGAATCAAATGGTTTAGATTCAAATACTTGTGATATACATGATTTAGCTTCAACTGCATGCGATACAAACGATTAGCTTCAAATCCATGCGAAACATATGATTTAACTTCAAATCAATGCGAAGTAGAAGGCTGATCTTCGAATCCATGCGAAACAAGTGGTTCAGCTTCAAATACTTGTGATGTGCATGATTTAGATTCAAATGCAAGCGAAACGAACGAGTTAGCTTCAAATCCATGCGAAACACATGATTTTGCTTCTTATCAATGCGAAGTAGAAGGTTGATCTTCGAATCCTTGCGAAACAAATGGTTTAGCTTCAAATACTTGTGATGTACATGAATAAGCTTCAACAGCATGCAAAACTAGCGAGTTAGCTTCAAATCTATGCGAAACATATGATTTAGCTTGACATCAATGCGATTTAAAAGGCTTATATTCGAATCCATGCGAAACAAATGGTTTAGCTTCAAATACCTGTGATATACATGATTTATCTTCAACTGCATGCGAAAAAAACGAGATAGCTTTAAATCCATCCGAAACAGATGATTTAGATTAAAATCAATGCAAGTAGAAGGCTTATTTTGAAATCCATGCGAATCAAATGGTTTAGCTTCAAATAATTGTGATATACATGATTTAGCTTCAGTTGCATGCGAAACAAACGGGTTAGCTTGAAATCCAAGCGAAACACATGATTTAGCTTCTTATCAATGCGAAGTAGAAGGCTGATCTTCGAATGCTTGCGAAACAAATGGTTTAACTTCAAATACTTGTGATGTACATGAATAAGCTTCAACAGCATGCAAAACTAGCGAGTTCGCTTCAAATCCATGCGAAACACATGATTTAGCTTGAAATCAATGCGATTTAGAAGGCTTATCTTCGAATCCATGCGAAACAACTGGTTTAGCTTCAAATATCTGTGATATACATGATTTATCTTCAACTGCATGCGAAAAAAACGAGATAGCTTTAAATCCATCCGAAACAGATGATTTAGATTAAAATCAATGCGAAGTAGAAGGCTTATTTTGAAATCCATGCGAAACAAATGGTTCAGCTCCAAATACTTGTGATATACATGATTTAGCTTCAACTGCATGCGAAACAAACGAGTTAGCTTCAAATCCATGCGAAACACATGATTTTGCTTCTTATCAATGCGAAGTAGAAGGCTGATCTCCGAATCCTTGCGAAACAAATGGTTTAGCTTCAAATACTTGTGATGTACATGAATAAGCTTCAACAGCATGCAAAACTAGCGAGTTAGCTTCAAATCCATGCGAAACACATGATTTAGCTTGAAATCAATGCGATTTAGAAGGCTTATCTTCGAATCCATGCGAAACAACTGGTTTAGCTTCAAATACTGTGATATACATGATTTATCTTCAACTGCATGCGAATCAAACGAGATAGCTTTTAATCCATGCGAAACAGATGATTTAGATTAAAATCAATGCGAAGTAGAAGGCTTATTTTGAAATCCATGCGAATCAAATGGTTTAGCTTCAAATAATTGTGATATACATGATTTAGCTTCAACTGCATTACGAAACAAACTAGTTAGCTTCAAATTCAAGAGAAACACATGATTCAGTTTCAAATAAAAGCGAAGTAGATGGCATTGCATCAAATCCATGCGAATCAAATGGTTTAGCTGCAAATACTTGTGATATACATGATTTAGCTTCAACTCCATGCGACACAAACGATTAGCTTCAAATGCATGCGAAACACATGATTTAGATTAAAATCAATGCGAAGTAGAAGGCTTATCTTCAAATCCATGCGAATCAAATGGTTGAGCTTCAAATACTTGGGATATACATGATTCAGCTTCAACTGCATGCGTAACAAATGAGTTAGTTTCAAATCTATGCGAAACACATGATTTAGCTTCAAATTCATTCCAAACACATGGTTTAGCCTGATATTCGTGCGAAACAAATGGTTCAGCTTCCAATACTTGTGACATACATGATTTAGCTTCAACTGCATGTGAAACGAACGTGTTAGCTTCAAATTCAAGAGAAACACATGATTCAGTTTCAAATAAAAGCGAAGTAGATGGCATAGCATCAAATCCATGCGAATCAAATGGTTTAGCTTTAAATACTTGTGATATACATGATTTAGCTTCAACTGCATGCGATACAAACGATTAGCTTCAAATCCATGCGAAACATATGATTTAACTTCAAATCAATGCGAAGTAGAAGGCTGATCTTCGAATCCACGCGAACCAAATGGATTAGCTTCAAATACTTGTGATATACATGATTTATCTTCAACTGCATGCGAAACAAACGAGATAGCTTTAAATCCATCCGAAACAGATGATTTAGATTAAAATCAATGCAATGTAGAAGGCTTATTTTGAAATCCATGCGAATCAAATGGTTTAGCTTCAAATAATTGTGATATACATGATTTAGCTTCAATTGCATGCGAAACAAACGAGTTAGCTTCAAATCCATTCGAAACACATGCTTTAGCTTCAAATCAATGCGAAGTAGAAGGCTTATCTTCAAATCCATGCGAAACAAGTAGTTCAGCTTCAAATACTTGTGATCTGCATGATTTAGCTTCAAATGCAAGCGAAACGAACGAGTTAGCTTCAAATCCATGCGAAACACATGATTTTGCTTCTTATCAATGCGAAGTAGAAGGCTGATCTTCGTATCCTTGCGAAACAAATGGTTTAGCTTCAAATACTTGTGATATACATGATTTAGCTTCAACAGCATGCAAAACTAACGAGTTAGCTTCAAATCCATGCGAAACACATGAGATAGCTTCTTATCAATGCGAAGTAGAAGGCTAATCTTCGAATCCTTGCGAGACAAATGGTTTAGCTTCAAATACTTGTGATATACATGAATAAGCTTCAACAGCAAGCAAAATTAGCGAGTTAGCTTCAAATCTATGCGAAACATATGATTTAGCTTGACATCAATGCGATTTAGAAGGCTTATATTCGAATCCATGCGAAACAAATGGTTTAGCTTCAAATACCTGTGATATACATGATTTATCTTCAACTGCATGCGAAAAAAACGAGATAGCTTTAAATCCATCCGAAACAGATGATTTAGATTAAAATCAATGCAAGTAGAAGGCTTATTTTGAAATCCATGCGAATCAAATGGTTTAGCTTCAAATAATTGTGATATACATGATTTAGCTTCAGTTGCATGCGAAACAAACGGGTTAGCTTGAAATCCAAGCGAAACACATGATTTAGCTTCTTATCAATGCGAAGTAGAAGGCTGATCTTCGAATCCTTGCGAAACAAATGGTTTAACTTCAAATACTTGTGATGTACATGAATAAGCTCCAACAGCATGCAAAACTAGCGAGTTAGCTTCAAATCCATGCGAAACACATGATTTAGCTTGAAATCAATGCGATTTAGAAGGCTTATCTTCGAATCCATGCGAAATAACTGGTTTAGCTTCAAATACCTGTGATATACATGATTTATCTTCAACTGCATGCGAAACAAACGAGATAGCTTTAAATCCATCCGAAACAGATGATTTAGATTAAAATCAATGCGAAGTAGAAGGCTTATTTTGAAATCCATGCGAAACAAGTGGTTCAGCTCCAAATACTTGTGATATACATGATTTAGCTTCAACTGCATGCGAAACAAACGAGTTAGCTTCAAATCCAAGCGAAAAACATGAGTTAGCATCAAGTCAACACGAAGTTGAAGGCTTAGCTTCAAATCCATGCGAAACACCCGATTTAGCATCAAATCAAAGCGAAGTAGAAGGCTTAGCTTAAAATCCATGCGTAGCAAATGGTTTAGCTTCACATACTTGTGATATACATGATTTAGCTTCAACTGCATGCGAAACGAACGAGTTAGCTTGAAATCCAAGCGAAACACATGATTTAGGTTCTTATCAATGCGAAGTAGAAGGCTGATCTTCGAATCCATGCGAAACAACTGGTTTAGCTTCAAATACCTGTGATATACATGATTTAGCTTCAACTGCATGCGAAACAAACGAGTTAGCTTCATATCCAAGAGAAACACATGATTTAGCTTCAAATTCATTCCAAACACATGGTTTAGCCTGATATTCGTGCGAAACAAATGGTTCAGCTTCAAATACTTGTGACATACATGATTTAGCTTCAACTGCATGTGAAACGAACGTGTTAGCTTCAAATTCAAGAGAAACACATGATTCAGTTTCAAATAAAAGCGAAGTAGATGGCATAGCATCAAATCCATGCGAATCAAATGGTTTAGCTTCAAATACTTGTGATATACATGATTTAGCTTCAACTGCATGCGATACAAACGATTAGCTTCAAATCCATGCGAAACATATGATTTAACTTCAAATCAATGCGAAGTAGAAGGCTGATCTTCGAATCCACGTGAAACAAATGGAATAGCTTCAAATACTTGTGATATACATGATTTATCTTCAACTGCATGCGAAACAAACGAGATAGCTTTAAATCCATCCGAAACAGATGATTTAGTTTAAAATCAATGGGAAGTAGAAGGCTTATTTTGAAATCCATGCGAATCAAATGGTTTAGCTTCAAATAATTGTGATATACATGATGTAGCTTCAATTGCATGCGAAACAAACGGTTAGCTTCAAATCCATTCGAAACACATGATTTAGCTTCAAATCAATGCGAAGTAGAAGGCTTATCTTCAAATCCATGCGAAACAAGTGGTTCAGCTTCAAATACTTGTGATGTGCATGATTTAGCTTCAAATGCAAGCGAAACGAACGAGTTAGCTTCAAATCCATGCGAAACACATGATTTTGCTTCTTATCAATGCGAACTAGAAGGCTGATCTTCGTATCCTTGCGAAACAAATGGTTTAGCTTCAAATACTTGTGATATACATGATTTAGCTTCAACAGCATGCAAAACTAACGAGTTAGCTTCAAATCCATGCGAAACACATGAGATAGCTTCTTATCAATGCGAAGTAGAAGGCTGATCTTCGAATCCTTGCGAAACAAATGGTTTAGCTTCAAATACTTGTGATATACATGAATAAGCTTCAACAGCAAGCAAAATTAGCGAGTTAGCTTCAAATCTATGCGAAACATATGATTTAGCTTGACATCAATGCGATTTAAAAGGCTTATATTCGAATCCATGCGAAACAAATGGTTTAGCTTCAAATACCTGTGATATACATGATTTATCTTCAACTGCATGCGAAAAAAACGAGATAGCTTTAAATCCATCCGAAACAGATGATTTAGATTAAAATCAATGCAAGTAGAAGGCTTATTTTGTAATCCATGCGAATCAAATGGTTTAGCTTCAAATAATTGTGATATACATGATTTAGCTTCAGTTGCATGCGAAACAAACGGGTTAGCTTGAAATCCAAGCGAAACACATGATTTAGCTTCTTATCAATGCGAAGTAGAAGGCTGATCTTCGAATGCTTGCGAAACAAATGGTTTAACTTCAAATACTTGTGATGTACATGAATAAGCTTCAACAGCATGCAAAACTAGCGAGTTCGCTTCAAATCCATGCGAAACACATGATTTAGCTTGAAATCAATGCGATTTAGAAGGCTTATCTTCGAATCCATGCGAAACAACTGGTTTAGCTTCAAATATCTGTGATATACATGATTTATCTTCAACTGCATGCGAAAAAAACGAGATAGCTTTAAATCCATCCGAAACAGATGATTTAGATTAAAATCAATGCGAAGTAGAAGGCTTATTTTGAAATCCATGCGAAACAAATGGTTCAGCTCCAAATACTTGTGATATACATGATTTAGCTTCAACTGCATGCGAAACAAACGAGTTAGCTTCAAATCCATGCGAAACACATGATTTTGCTTCTTATCAATGCGAAGTAGAAGGCTGATCTCCGAATCCTTGCGAAACAAATGGTTTAGCTTCAAATACTTGTGATGTACATGAATAAGCTTCAACAGCATGCAAAACTAGCGAGTTAGCTTCAAATCCATGCGAAACACATGATTTAGCTTGAAATCAATGCGATTTAGAAGGCTTATCTTCGAATCCATGCGAAACAACTGGTTTAGCTTCAAATACCTGTGATATACATGATTTATCTTCAACTGCATGCGAATCAAACGAGATAGCTTTTAATCCATGCGAAACAGATGATTTAGATTAAAATCAATGCGAAGTAGAAGGCTTATTTTGAAATCCATGCGAATCAAATGGTTTAGCTTCAAATAATTGTGATATACATGATTTAGCTTCAACTGCATTACGAAACAAACTAGTTAGCTTCAAATTCAAGAGAAACACATGATTCAGTTTCAAATAAAAGCGAAGTAGATGGCATTGCATCAAATCCATGCGAATCAAATGGTTTAGCTGCAAATACTTGTGATATACATGATTTAGCTTCAACTCCATGCGACACAAACGATTAGCTTCAAATGCATGCGAAACACATGATTTAGATTAAAATCAATGCGAATTAGAAGGCTTATCTTCAAATCCATGCGAATCAAATGGTTGAGCTTCAAATACTTGGGATATACATGATTCAGCTTCAACTGCATGCGTAACAAATGAGTTAGTTTCAAATCTATGCGAAACACATGATGTAGCTTCAAATTCATTCCAAACACATGGTTTAGCCTGATATTCGTGCGAAACAAATGGTTCAGCTTCCAATACTTGTGACATACATGATTTAGCTTCAACTGCATGTGAAACGAACGTGTTAGCTTCAAATTCAAGAGAAACACATGATTCAGTTTCAAATAAAAGCGAAGTAGATGGCATAGCATCAAATCCATGCGAATCAAATGGTTTAGCTTTAAATACTTGTGATATACATGATTTAGCTTCAACTGCATGCGATACAAACGATTAGCTTCAAATCCATGCGAAACATATGATTTAACTTCAAATCAATGCGAAGTAGAAGGCTGATCTTCGAATCCACGCGAAACAAATGGATTAGCTTCAAATACTTGTGATATACATGATTTATCTTCAACTGCATGCGAAACAAACGAGATAGCTTTAAATCCATCCGAAACAGATGATTTAGATTAAAATCAATGCAATGTAGAAGGCTTCTTTTGAAATCCATGCGAATCAAATGGTTTAGCTTCAAATAATTGTGATATACATGATTTAGCTTCAATTGCATGCGAAACAAACGAGTTAGCTTCAAATCCATTCGAAACACATGATTTAGCTTCAAATCAATGCGAAGTAGAAGGCTTATCTTCAAATCCATGCGAAACAAGTAGTTCAGCTTCAAATACTTGTGATCTGCATGATTTAGCTTCAAATGCAAGCGAAACGAACGAGTTAGCTTCAAATCCATGCGAAACACATGATTTTGCTTCTTATCAATGCGAAGTAGAAGGCTGATCTTCGTATCCTTGCGAAACAAATGGTTTAGCTTCAAATACTTGTGATATACATGATTTAGCTTCAACAGCATGCAAAACTAACGAGTTAGCTTCAAATCCATGCGAAACACATGAGATAGCTTCTTATCAATGCGAAGTAGAAGGCTAATCTTCGAATCCTTGCGAGACAAATGGTTTAGCTTCAAATACTTGTGATATACATGAATAAGCTTCAACAGCAAGCAAAATAAGCGAGTTAGCTTCAAATCTATGCGAAACATATGATTTAGCTTGACATCAATGCGATTTAGAAGGCTTATATTCGAATCCATGCGAAACAAATGGTTTAGCTTCAAATACCTGTGATATACATGATTTATCTTCAACTGCATGCGAAAAAAACGAGATAGCTTTAAATCCATCCGAAACAGATGATTTAGATTAAAATCAATGCAAGTAGAAGGCTTATTTTGAAATCCATGCGAATCAAATGGTTTAGCTTCAAATAATTGTGATATACATGATTTAGCTTCAGTTGCATGCGAAACAAACGTGTTAGCTTGAAATCCAAGCGAAACACATGATTTAGCTTCTTATCAATGCGAAGTAGAAGGCTGATCTTCGAATCCTTGCGAAACAAATGGTTTAACTTCAAATACTTGTGATGTACATGAATAAGCTCCAACAGCATGCAAAACTAGCGAGTTAGCTTCAAATCCATGCGAAACACATGATTTAGCTTGAAATCAATGCGATTTAGAAGGCTTATCTTCGAATCCATGCGAAATAACTGGTTTAGCTTCAAATACCTGTGATATACATGATTTATCTTCAACTGCATGCGAAACAAACGAGATAGCTTTAAATCCATCCGAAACAGATGATTTAGATTAAAATCAATGCGAAGTAGAAGGCTTATTTTGAAATCCATGCGAAACAAGTGGTTCAGCTCCAAATACTTGTGATATACATGATTTAGCTTCAACTGCATGCGAAACAAACGAGTTAGCTTCAAATCCAAGCGAAAAACATGAGTTAGCATCAAGTCAACACGAAGTTGAAGGCTTAGCTTCAAATCCATGCGAAACACCCGATTTAGCATCAAATCAAAGCGAAGTAGAAGGCTTAGCTTAAAATCCATGCGTAGCAAATGGTTTAGCTTCACATACTTGTGATATACATGATTTAGCTTCAACTGCATGCGAAACGAACGAGTTAGCTTGAAATCCAAGCGAAACACATGATTTAGCTTCTTATCAATGCGAAGTAGAAGGCTGATCTTCGAATCCTTGCGAAACAAATGGTTTAACTTCAAATACTTGTGATGTACATGAATAAGCTTCAACAGCATGCAAAACTAGCGAGTTAGCTTCAAATCCATGCGAAACACATGATTTAGCTTCAAATCAATGCGAAGTAGAAGGCTTATTTTGAAATCCATGCGAATCAACTGGTTTATCTTCAAATAACTGTGATATACATGATTTAGCTTCAACAGCATGAAAACTAACGAGTTCGATTCAAATCCATGCGAAACACATGATTTTGCTTCAAATCAATGCGAAGTAGAAGGCTTATCTTCAAATCCATGCGAATCAAATGGTTTAGCTTCAAATAATTGTGATATGCATGATTTATCTTCAACTGCATGCGAAACAAACGAGATAGCTTTAAATCCATGCGAAACACATGATTTTGCTTCAAATCAATGCGAAGTAGAAGGCTTATCTTCAAATCCATGCGAATCAAATGGTTTAGCTTCAAATAATTGTGATATGCATGATTTAGCTTCAACTGCATGCGATACAAACGAGTTAGCTTCAAATCCATGCGAAACACATGATTTAGCTTTAAATCAATACGAGGTAGATGGCTGATCTTCGAAGCCATGCGAAACAAATGGTTTAGCTTCAAATACTTGTTTGATACATTATCTAGCTTCAATTACATGCGAAACAAACGAGTTAGCTTGAAATGCAAGCGAAACACATGATTTAGCATCAAATCAATGCAAAGTGGAAGGCTTATTTTGAAATCCATGCGAATCAAATGGTTTAGCTTCAAATACTTGTTTGATATATTATCTAGCTTCAATTACATGCGAAACAAACGAGTTAGATTGAAATGCAAGCGAAACACATGATTTAGCATCAAATCAATGCAAAGTAGAAGGCTTATTTTGAAATCCATGCGAGTCAAATGGTTTAGCTTCAAATAATTGTGATATACATGATTTAGCTTCAACTGCATGCGATACAAACGATTAGCTTCAAATCCATGCGAAACATATGATTTAACTTCAAATCAATGCGAAGTAGAAGGCTGATCTTCGAATCCACGCGATACAAATGGATTAGCTTCAAATACTTGTGATATACATGATTTATCTTCAACTGCATGCGAAACAAACGAGATAGCTTTAAATCCATCCGAAACAGATGATTTAGATTAAAATCAATGCGAAGTAGAAGGCTTATTTTGAAATCCATGCGAAACAAATGGTTCAGCTCCAAATACTTGTGATATACATGATTCAGCTTCAACTGCATGCGAAACAAACGAGTTAGCTTCAAATCCAAGCGAAAAACATGAGCTAGCATCAAGTCAACACGAAGTTGAAGGCTTAGCTTCAAATCCATGCGAAACACCCGATTTAGCATCAAATCAATGCGAAGTAGAAGGCTTAGCTTAAAATCCATGCGTAGCAAATGGTTTAGCTTCACATACTTGTGATATACATGATTTAGCTTCAACTGCATGCGAAACGAACGAGTTAGTTTGAAATCCAAGCGAAACACATGATTTAGCTTCAAATCAATTCGAAGTAGAAGGGTTATCTTCGAATCCATGCGAAACAAATGGTTTAGCTTCAAACACCTGTGATATGCATGATTCAGCTTCAACTGCATGCGTAACAAATGAGTTAGCTTCAAATCTATGCGAAACGCATGATTTAGCTTCAAATTCATTCCAAACACATGGTTTAGCCTGATATTCGTGCGAAACAAATGGTTCAGCTTCAAATACTTGTGACATACATGATTTAGCGTCAACTGCATGTGAAACGAACGTGTTAGCTTCAAATTCAAGAGAAACACATGATTCAGTTTCAAATAAAAGCGAAGTAGATGGCATAGCATCAAATCCATGCGAATCAAATGGTTTAGCTTCAAATACTTGTGATATACATGATTTAGCTTCAACTGCATGCGATACAAACGATTAGCTTCAAATCCATGCGAAACATATGATTTAACTTCAAATCAATGCGAAGTAGAAGGCTGATCTTCGAATCCACGCGAAACAAATGGATTAGCTTCAAATACTTGTGATATACATGATTTATCTTCAACTGCATGCGAAACAAACGAGTTAGTTTGAAATCCAAGCGAAACACATGATTTAGCTTCAAATCAATTCGAAGTAGAAGGGTTATCTTCGTATCCATGCGAAACAAATGGTTTAGCTTCAAACACCTGTGATATACATGATTCAGCTTCAACTGCATACGTAACAAATGAGTTAGCTTCAAATCTATGCGAAACGCATGATTTAGCTTCAAATTCATTCCAAACACATGGTTTAGCCTGATATTCGTGCGAAACAAATGGTTCAGCTTCAAATACTTGTGACATACATGATTTAGCTTCAACTGCATGTGAAACAAACGTGTTAGCTTCAAATTCAAGAGAAACACATGATTCAGTTTCAAATAAAAGCGAAGTAGATGGCATCGCATCAAATCCATGCGAATCAAATGGTTTAGCTTCAAATACTTGTTTGATACATGATCTATCTTCAATTGCATGCGAAACAAACGAGTTATCTTCAAATCCATGCGAACACATGATTTAGTATCAAATCAATGCGAAGCAGAAGGCTTAGCGTCAAATCCATGAGAAACGAATGGATTAGCTTCAAATACTTGCGAATATAAGTGATATAGCTTCAAATGCAGGCGACACAAACGAGTTAGCTTCAAATCCATGCGAAACACATGATTTAACTTCCAATCAATGTGAAGTATAAGGCTGATCTCCGAATCCACACGAAACAGATTGTTTAGATTCAAATATTTGTAATATACATGATTGAGGTTCAACAGCATGCGAAACAAGCGTGTTAGCTTCTAATCCATGTGAAACACATGATTTAGCTTCAATTCAATGCGAAGTAGAAGGCTTATCTCCGAATCCATGCGAAACAAATGGTTTAGCTTCAAATACTTGTGATATACATGATTTAGATTAAAATGCAGGCGAAACAAACGTGTTATCTTCAAATCGATGCGAAACACATGGTTTAGCTTAAAATCAATGCGAAGCCGAAGGCTGATCGCCGAATCCATCCGAAACAAATGGTTTAGCTACAAATACTTGTGATATACATGATTTAGCTTCAACTGCATGCGAAACAGACGAGATAGCTTTAAATCCATCCGAAACAGATGATTTAGTTTAAAATCAATGGGAAGTAGAAGGCTTATTTTGAAATCCATGCGAATCAAATGGTTTAGCTTCAAATAATTGTGATATACATGATGTAGCTTCAATTGCATGCGAAACAAACGGTTAGCTTCAAATCCATTCGAAACACATGATTTAGCTTCAAATCAATGCGAAGTAGAAGGCTTATCTTCAAATCCATGCGAAACAAGTGGTTCAGCTTCAAATACTTGTGATGTGCATGATTTAGCTTCAAATGCAAGCGAAACGAACGAGTTAGCTTCAAATCCATGCGAAACACATGATTTTGCTTCTTATCAATGCGAACTAGAAGGCTGATCTTCGTATCCTTGCGAAACAAATGGTTTAGCTTCAAATACTTGTGATATACATGATTTAGCTTCAACAGCATGCAAAACTAACGAGTTAGCTTCAAATCCATGCGAAACACATGAGATAGCTTCTTATCAATGCGAAGTAGAAGGCTGATCTTCGAATCCTTGCGAAACAAATGGTTTAGCTTCAAATACTTGTGATATACATGAATAAGCTTCAACAGCAAGCAAAATTAGCGAGTTAGCTTCAAATCTATGCGAAACATATGATTTAGCTTGACATCTATGCGATTTAAAAGGCTTATATTCGAATCCATGCGAAACAAATGGTTTAGCTTCAAATACCTGTGATATACATGATTTATCTTCAACTGCATGCGAAAAAAACGAGATAGCTTTAAATCCATCCGAAACAGATGATTTAGATTAAAATCAATGCAAGTAGAAGGCTTATTTTGTAATCCATGCGAATCAAATGGTTTAGCTTCAAATAATTGTGATATACATGATTTAGCTTCAGTTGCATGCGAAACAAACGGGTTAGCTTGAAATCCAAGCGAAACACATGATTTAGCTTCTTATCAATGCGAAGTAGAAGGCTGATCTTCGAATGCTTGCGAAACAAATGGTTTAACTTCAAATACTTGTGATGTACATGAATAAGCTTCAACAGCATGCAAAACTAGCGAGTTCGCTTCAAATCCATGCGAAACACATGATTTAGCTTGAAATCAATGCGATTTAGAAGGCTTATCTTCGAATCCATGCGAAACAACTGGTTTAGCTTCAAATATCTGTGATATACATGATTTATCTTCAACTGCATGCGAAAAAAACGAGATAGCTTTAAATCCATCCGAAACAGATGATTTAGATTAAAATCAATGCGAAGTAGAAGGCTTATTTTGAAATCCATGCGAAACAAATGGTTCAGCTCCAAATACTTGTGATATACATGATTTAGCTTCAACTGCATGCGAAACAAACGAGTTAGCTTCAAATCCATGCGAAACACATGATTTTGCTTCTTATCAATGCGAAGTAGAAGGCTGATCTCCGAATCCTTGCGAAACAAATGGTTTAGCTTCAAATACTTGTGATGTACATGAATAAGCTTCAACAGCCAAAACTAGCGAGTTAGCTTCAAATCCATGCGAAACACATGATTTAGCTTGAAATCAATGCGATTTAGAAGGCTTATCTTCGAATCCATGCGAAACAACTGGTTTAGCTTCAAATACCTGTGATATACATGATTTATCTTCAACTGCATGCGAATCAAACGAGATAGCTTTTAATCCATGCGAAACAGATGATTTAGATTAAAATCAATGCGAAGTAGAAGGCTTATTTTGAAATCCATGCGAATCAAATGGTTTAGCTTCAAATAATTGTGATATACATGATTTAGCTTCAACTGCATTACGAAACAAACTAGTTAGCTTCAAATTCAAGAGAAACACATGATTCAGTTTCAAATAAAAGCGAAGTAGATGGCATTGCATCAAATCCATGCGAATCAAATGGTTTAGCTGCAAATACTTGTGATATACATGATTTAGCTTCAACTCCATGCGACACAAACGATTAGCTTCAAATGCATGCGAAACACATGATTTAGATTAAAATCAATGCGAAGTAGAAGGCTTATCTTCAAATCCATGCGAATCAAATGGTTGAGCTTCAAATACTTGGGATATACATGATTCAGCTTCAACTGCATGCGTAACAAATGAGTTAGTTTCAAATCTATGCGAAACACATGATGTAGCTTCAAATTCATTCCAAACACATGGTTTAGCCTGATATTCGTGCGAAACAAATGGTTCAGCTTCCAATACTTGTGACATACATGATTTAGCTTCAACTGCATGTGAAACGAACGTGTTAGCTTCAAATTCAAGAGAAACACATGATTCAGTTTCAAATAAAAGCGAAGTAGATGGCATAGCATCAAATCCATGCGAATCAAATGGTTTAGCTTTAAATACTTGTGATATACATGATTTAGCTTCAACTGCATGCGATACAAACGATTAGCTTCAAATCCATGCGAAACATATGATTTAACTTCAAATCAATGCGAAGTAGAAGGCTGATCTTCGAATCCACGCGAAACAAATGGATTAGCTTCAAATACTTGTGATATACATGATTTATCTTCAACTGCATGCGAAACAAACGAGATAGCTTTAAATCCATCCGAAACAGATGATTTAGATTAAAATCAATGCAATGTAGAAGGCTTCTTTTGAAATCCATGCGAATCAAATGGTTTAGCTTCAAATAATTGTGATATACATGATTTAGCTTCAATTGCATGCGAAACAAACGAGTTAGCTTCAAATCCATTCGAAACACATGATTTAGCTTCAAATCAATGCGAAGTAGAAGGCTTATCTTCAAATCCATGCGAAACAAGTAGTTCAGCTTCAAATACTTGTGATCTGCATGATTTAGCTTCAAATGCAAGCGAAACGAACGAGTTAGCTTCAAATCCATGCGAAACACATGATTTTGCTTCTTATCAATGCGAAGTAGAAGGCTGATCTTCGTATCCTTGCGAAACAAATGGTTTAGCTTCAAATACTTGTGATATACATGATTTAGCTTCAACAGCATGCAAAACTAACGAGTTAGCTTCAAATCCATGCGAAACACATGAGATAGCTTCTTATCAATGCGAAGTAGAAGGCTAATCTTCGAATCCTTGCGAGACAAATGGTTTAGCTTCAAATACTTGTGATATACATGAATAAGCTTCAACAGCATGCGAAACAAACGAGTTAGCTTCAAATCCAAGCGAAAAACATGAGTTAGCATCAAGTCAACACGAAGTTGAAGGCTTAGCTTCAAATCCATGCGAAACACCCGATTTAGCATCAAATCAAAGCGAAGTAGAAGGCTTAGCTTAAAATCCATGCGTAGCAAATGGTTTAGCTTCACATACTTGTGATATACATGATTTAGCTTCAACTGCATGCGAAACGAACGAGTTAGCTTGAAATCCAAGCGAAACACATGATTTAGCTTCTTATCAATGCGAAGTAGAAGGCTGATCTTCGAATCCTTGCGAAACAAATGGTTTAACTTCAAATACTTGTGATGTACATGAATAAGCTTCAACAGCATGCAAAACTAGCGAGTTAGCTTCAAATCCATGCGAAACACATGATTTAGCTTCAAATCAATGCGAAGTAGAAGGCTTATTTTGAAATCCATGCGAATCAACTGGTTTATCTTCAAATAACTGTGATATACATGATTTAGCTTCAACAGCATGAAAACTAACGAGTTCGATTCAAATCCATGCGAAACACATGATTTTGCTTCAAATCAATGCGAAGTAGAAGGCTTATCTTCAAATCCATGCGAATCAAATGGTTTAGCTTCAAATAATTGTGATATGCATGATTTATCTTCAACTGCATGCGAAACAAACGAGATAGCTTTAAATCCATGCGAAACACATGATTTTGCTTCAAATCAATGCGAAGTAGAAGGCTTATCTTCAAATCCATGCGAATCAAATGGTTTAGCTTCAAATAATTGTGATATGCATGATTTAGCTTCAACTGCATGCGATACAAACGAGTTAGCTTCAAATCCATGCGAAACACATGATTTAGCTTTAAATCAATACGAGGTAGATGGCTGATCTTCGAAGCCATGCGAAACAAATGGTTTAGCTTCAAATACTTGTTTGATACATTATCTAGCTTCAATTACATGCGAAACAAACGAGTTAGCTTGAAATGCAAGCGAAACACATGATTTAGCATCAAATCAATGCAAAGTGGAAGGCTTATTTTGAAATCCATGCGAATCAAATGGTTTAGCTTCAAATACTTGTTTGATATATTATCTAGCTTCAATTACATGCGAAACAAACGAGTTAGATTGAAATGCAAGCGAAACACATGATTTAGCATCAAATCAATGCAAAGTAGAAGGCTTATTTTGAAATCCATGCGAGTCAAATGGTTTAGCTTCAAATAATTGTGATATACATGATTTAGCTTCAACTGCATGCGATACAAACGATTAGCTTCAAATCCATGCGAAACATATGATTTAACTTCAAATCAATGCGAAGTAGAAGGCTGATCTTCGAATCCACGCGATACAAATGGATTAGCTTCAAATACTTGTGATATACATGATTTATCTTCAACTGCATGCGAAACAAACGAGATAGCTTTAAATCCATCCGAAACAGATGATTTAGATTAAAATCAATGCGAAGTAGAAGGCTTATTTTGAAATCCATGCGAAACAAATGGTTCAGCTCCAAATACTTGTGATATACATGATTCAGCTTCAACTGCATGCGAAACAAACGAGTTAGCTTCAAATCCAAGCGAAAAACATGAGCTAGCATCAAGTCAACACGAAGTTGAAGGCTTAGCTTCAAATCCATGCGAAACACCCGATTTAGCATCAAATCAATGCGAAGTAGAAGGCTTAGCTTAAAATCCATGCGTAGCAAATGGTTTAGCTTCACATACTTGTGATATACATGATTTAGCTTCAACTGCATGCGAAACGAACGAGTTAGTTTGAAATCCAAGCGAAACACATGATTTAGCTTCAAATCAATTCGAAGTAGAAGGGTTATCTTCGAATCCATGCGAAACAAATGGTTTAGCTTCAAACACCTGTGATATGCATGATTCAGCTTCAACTGCATGCGTAACAAATGAGTTAGCTTCAAATCTATGCGAAACGCATGATTTAGCTTCAAATTCATTCCAAACACATGGTTTAGCCTGATATTCGTGCGAAACAAATGGTTCAGCTTCAAATACTTGTGACATACATGATTTAGCGTCAACTGCATGTGAAACGAACGTGTTAGCTTCAAATTCAAGAGAAACACATGATTCAGTTTCAAATAAAAGCGAAGTAGATGGCATAGCATCAAATCCATGCGAATCAAATGGTTTAGCTTTCAAATACTTGTGATATACATGATTTAGCTTCAACTGCATGCGATACAAACGATTAGCTTCAAATCCATGCGAAACATATGATTTAACTTCAAATCAATGCGAAGTAGAAGGCTGATCTTCGAATCCACGCGAAACAAATGGATTAGCTTCAAATACTTGTGATATACATGATTTATCTTCAACTGCAATGCGAAACAAACGAGTTAGTTTGAAATCCAAGCGAAACACATGATTTAGCTTCAAATCAATTCGAAGTAGAAAGGGTTATCTTCGTATCCATGCGAAACAAATGGTTTAGCTTCAAACACCTGTGATATACATGATTCAGCTTCAACTGCATACGTAACAAATGAGTTAGCTTCAAATCTATGCGAAACGCATGATTTAGCTTCAAATTCATTCCAAACACATGGTTTAGCCTGATATTCGTGCGAAAACAAATGGTTCAGCTTCAAATACTTGTGACATACATGATTTAGCTTCAACTGCATGTGAAACAAACGTGTTAGCTTCAAATTCAAGAGAAACACATGATTCAGTTTCAAATAAAAGCGAAGTAGATGGCATCGCATCAAATCCATGCGAATCAAATGGTTTAGCTTCAAATACTTGTTTGATACATGACCTATCTTCAATTGCATGCGAAACAAACGAGTTATCTTCAAATCCATGCGAACACATGATTTAGTATCAAATCATGCGAAGCAGAAGGCTTAGCGTCAAATCCATGAGAAACGAATGGATTAGCTTCAAATACTTGCGAATATAAGTGATATAGCTTCAAATGCAGGCGACACAAACGAGTTAGCTTCAAATCCATGCGAAACACATGATTTAACTTCCAATCAATGTGAAGTATAAGGCTGATCTCCGAATCCACACGAAACAGATTGTTTAGATTCAAATATTTGTAATATACATGATTGAGGTTCAACAGCATGCGAAACAAGCGTGTTAGCTTCTAATCCATGTGAAACACATGATTTAGCTTCAATTCAATGCGAAGTAGAAGCTTATCTCCGAATCCATGCGAAACAAATGGTTTAGCTTCAAATACTTGTGATATACATGATTTAGATTAAAATGCAGGCGAAACAAACGTGTTATCTTCAAATCGATGCGAAACACATGGTTTAGCTTAAAAATCAATGCGAAGCCGAAGGCTGATCGCCGAATCCATCCGAAACAAATGGTTTAGCTACAAATACTTGTGATATACATGATTTAGCTTCAACTGCATGCGAAACAAACGAGTTAGCTTCAAATACAAGCGAAACACATGATTCAGCTTCAATTCAAAGCGAAGTAGAAGGCTTAGTTTCAAATCCATGCGAAACAAATGGTTTAGCTTCAAATACTTAAGATATACATGACTTAGCTTCAAATGAAGGCGAAACAAACGAGTTAGCTTAAAATCGATGCGAATCAAACGGTTTATCTTCAAATACTTGTGATATACATTATTTAGCTTCAACTGCATGCGAAACAAACAAGTTAGCTTCAAATCCAAGCGAAAACAACATAATTTAGCTTAAAATCAATGCGAAGTAGAAGGCTTATCTTCAAATCCATGCGAATCAAATGGTTTGAGCTTCAAATACTTGGGATATACATGATTCAGCTTCAACTGCATGCGTAACAAACGAGTTGGCTTCAAATCTATGCGAAACACGTGATTTAGCTTTAAATTCATTCCAAACACATGGTTTAGCGTGATATTCGTGCGAAACAAATGGTTCAGCTCCAAATACTTGTGATATACATGATTTAGCTTCAACTCCATGTGAAACGAACGTGATAGCTTCAAAAACAAGGAGAAAACACATGATTCAGTTTCAAATAAAAGCGAAGTAGATGGCATAGCATCAAATCCATGCGAATCAAATGGTTTAGCTTCAAATACTTGTTTGATACATGATTTAGCTTCAATTGCATGCGAAACAAACGAGTTAGCTTCAAATCCAAGCGAAAGACATGATTTAGCTCCAAATCAATGCGAAGTAGAAGGCTTAGCTTCAAATCCATGCGAATTAAATGGTTTAGCTTCTAATACTTGTGATATATATGATTTAGATTCAAATGCATGCGAAGCAAACGAGTTAGCTTCAAATCCATGCGAAACACATGAATTAGCTTCAAATCAATGCGAAGTAGAAGGCTTATCTTCAAATCCATGCGAATCAAATGGTTTAGCTTCAAATAATTGTGATATACATGATTTAGCTTCAACTGTATTGCGAAACAAACTAGTTAGTTTCAAATCCAAGCGAAACAAATGAGTTAGCTTCTTATCAATGCGAAGTAGAAGGCTGATCTTCGAATCTTTGCGAAACAAATGGTTTAGCTTCAAATACTTGTGATATACATGATTTAGCTTCAACTGCATGAAAACTAACGAGTTAGATTCAAATCCATGCGAAACAGATGATTTTGCTTCAAATCAATGCGAAGTAGAAGGATTATCTTCAAATCCATGCGAATCAAATGGTTTAGCTTCAAATAATTGTGATATACATGATTTAGCATCAAATACAGGCGAAGAAAACGAGTTAGCTTAAAATCCCATGCGAAACACATGATTTCGCTTCAAATCAATGCGAAGTAGAAGGCTTATCTTCGAATCCATGCGAAACAAATGGTTTAGCTTCAATTATATGTGATATACATGATTTAGCTTCAAATGCATGCGAAACAAACGAGTTATCTTCAAATCCATGCGAACAGATGATTTAGTATCAAATCAATGCGAAGCAGAAGGCTTAGCGTCAAATCCATGAGAAACGAATGGATTAGCTTCAAATACTTGCGAATATAAGTGATATAGCTTCAAATGCAGGCGAAACAAACGAGTTAGCTTCAAATCCATGCGAAACACATGATTTAACTTCCAATCAATGTGAAGTATAAGGCTGATCTCCGAATCCACACGAAACAGATTGTTTAGATTCAAATATTTGTAATATACATGATTGAGGTTGAACAGCATGCGAAACAAGCGTGTTAGCTTCTAATCCATGTGAAACACATGATTTAGCTTCAATTCAATGCGAAGTAGAAGGCTTATCTCCGAATCCATGCGAAACAAATGGTTTAGCGTCAAATACTTGTGATATACATGATTTAGATTAAAATGCAGGCGAAACAAACGAGTTATCTTCAAATCGATGCGAAACACATGGTTTAGCTTAAAATCAATGCGAAGCCGAAGGCTGATCGTCGAATCCATCCGAAACAAATGGTTTAGCTTCAAATACTTGTGATATACATGATTTAGCTTCAACTGCATGCGAAACAAACGAGTTAGCTTCAAATACAAGCGAAACACATGATTCAGCTTCAATTCAAAGCGAAGTAGAAGGCTTAGCTTCAAATCCATGCGAAACAAATGGTTTAGCTTCAAATACTTAAGATATACATGACTTAGCTTCAAATGAAGGCGAAACAAACGAGTTAGCTTAAAATCGATGCGAATCAAACGGTTTATCTTCAAATACTTGTGATATACATTATTTAGCTTCAACTGCATGCGAAACAAACAAGTTAGCTTCAAATCCAAGCGAAACACATAATTTAGATTCAAATCAATGCGAAGTAGAAGGCTGATCTTCGCATCCATGCGAATCAAATGGTTTAGCTTCAAATACTTGTGATATGCGTGATTTTGCATTAACTGCATGCGAAACAAACGAGTTGGCTTCAAATCCAAGCGATACATATGATTTTGCTTCAAATCAATGCGTAGTAGAAGGCTGATCTCCGAATCCACACGAAACAGATTGTTTGGCTTCAAATACTTGTGTTATACATGACTTAGCTTCAACAGCATGCGAAACAAACGTGTTAGCTTCAAATACATGCGAGATACATGATTTAGCTTCAATTCAATGCGAAGTAGAAGGCTTAGCTTGAAATCCAGCGAAACGAATGATTTAGCTTCAAACACTTGCGGATATCACTGATATAGCTTCAAATCCATTCAAAACACATGATTTAGCTTCAAATCCATGCGAAACTCATGATTTAGCTTCAAATCAATGCGAAGTAGAAGGCTGATCTTCGAATCCATGCGAAACAAATGGTTTAGCTTCAATTATATGTGATATACATGATTTAGCTTCAAATGCATGCGAAACAAACGAGTTTGCTTGAAATCCATTCAAAACACATGATTTAGCTTCAAATTCATTCGAAAGACATGGTTTAACGTACTATTCATGGGAATCAAATTGTTCAGATTCAAATACTTCTGATATACATGATATAGCTTCAAATGCAGGCGAAACAAACGAGTCAGCTTCAAATCCATGCGAAACACATGATTTAGCTTCAAATGAATGCGAAGTAGAAGGCTTAGCTTCAAATCCAGCGAAACGAATCATTTAGCCTCAAATATTTGCGAATATCACTGATATAGCTTCAAATGCAGGCGAAACAAACGAGTCAGCTTTAAATCCATGCAAAAGACATGATTTACCTTCAAATCAATGCGAAGTAGAAGGCTTAGTTTGAAATCCATGCGAATAAAGTTCTTTAGCTTCAAATACTTATGATATACATGATTTAGCTTCAACTGCATGCGAAACAAACGAGTTAACTTCAAATCCATTCAAAACACATGATTTAGCTTCAAATCTATGCGAAACTCATGATTTAGCTTCAAATCAATGCGAAGTAGAAGGCTGATCTTCGAATCCATGCGAATCAAGTGGTTTAGCTTCAAATACTTGTGATATGCGTGATTTTGCTTCAACTGTATGCAAAACGAACGAGTTAGCTTCAAATCCAAGCGAAACACATGATTTAGATTGAAATCAATGCGAAGTAGAAGGCTTAGCTTCAAATCCAGCGAAACGAATGATTTAGCTTCAAACACTTGTGATATACATGATTTACATTCAACAGCAAGAGAAGCAATCAAGTTAGCTTCAAATCCAGCGAAACGAATGATTTAGCTTCAAATACTTGCGAATATCACTGATATAGCTTCAAATCCAGGCGAAACAAACGAGTTAGCTTTAAATCCATGCAAAAGACATGATTTACCTTCAAATCAATGCGAAGAAGAAGGCTTAGTTTGAAATCCATGCGAATAAAGTTCTTTAGCTTCAAATACTTATGATATACATGATTTAGCTTCAACTGCATGCGAAACAAACGAGTTAACTTCAAATCCATTCAAAACACATGATTTAGCTTCAAATCTATGCGAAACTCATGATTTAGCTTCAAGTCAATGCGAAGTAGAAGGCTGATCTTCGAATCCATGCGAATCAAGTGGTTTAGCTTCAAATACTTGCGATATGCGTGATTTAGCTTCAACTGCATGCAAAACAAACGAGTAAGCTTCAAATCCATGCGAAACACATGATTTAGCTTCAAATCAATGCGATGCAGAAGTCTGATCTTCGAATCCATGCGGAAACAAATGGTTTAGCTTCAAATAATTGTGATATACATGGTTTAGCCTCAAATGCAGGCGAAATGAATGAGTTAGCTTCAAATACAAGCGAAACACATGATTCTGCCTCAAATCAATGCGAAATAGAAGGCTTAGCTTCAAATCCATGCGAAACAAAAAGTTAAGATTGTAATACTTGTGACATACATGATTTAGATTCAAATGCATGCGAAACTAACGAGTTAGTTTCAAATACAAGCGAAACACACGATTCCGCTTCAAATCAGTGCGAAGCAGAAGTCTGATCTTCGAATCCATGCGAAACAAATGGTTTAGCTTCAATTATATGTGATATACATGATTTAGCTTCAAATGCATGCGAAACAAACGAGTTAGCTTCAAATCCATTCAAAATACATGATTTAGCTTCAAATTCATTCGAAAGACATGGTTCAGCGTACTATTCACGGGAATCAAATGGTTCAGATTCAAATACTTCTGATATACATGATATAGCTTCAAATCCATGCGAAACACATGATTTAGCTTCAAATGAATGCGAAGTAGAAGGCTGATCTTCGAATCCGTGCGAAACGAATGGTTTAGCTTCAAATACTTACGAATATAAGCGATATAGCTTCAAATGCAAGCGACACAAACGAGTTAGCTTCAAATCCATGCGAAACCCATGATTTAACTTCCAATCAATGTGAAGTAGAAGGCTTAGCTTCAAATGTATGTGAAACAAATGGTTCAACTTCAAATACTCGTGATATACATGATTTAGATTCAACTTCATGCAAAACCAACGAGTTAGCTTCAAATCCAAGCGAAACACATGATTTAGAATCAAATCAATGCGAAGTAGAAGGCTTAGCTTTAAATCCAGCGAAACAGATGGAATAGCTTCAATTATATGTGATATACATGATTTAGCTTCAAATGCATGTGAAACAAACGAGTTAGCTTCAAATCCATTCAAAACACATGATTTAGCTTCAAATTCATTCGAAAGACATGGTTTAGCGTAATATTCATGGGAATCAAATGGTTCAGATTCAAATACTTGTGATATACATGATATAGCTTCAAATGCAGGCGAAACAATGAGTCAGCATCTAATCCATGCGAAACACATGATTTAGCTTCAAATGAATGCGAAGTAGAAGGCTGATCTTCAAATCCGTGCGAAACAAATAGTTTCGCTTCAAACACTTGTGATATACATGATTTACATTCAACTGCATGCGAAACAAACCAGTTAGATTCAAATCCATACGAAACACATGATTTCGATTCAAATTCATGCGAAGCAGAAGTCTGATCTTCGAATCCATGCGAAACAAATGGTTTAGCTTCAAATACTTGTGTTATGCGTGATTTTGCTTCAACAGCATGCGAAACAAACGAGTTAGCTTCAAATACATGCTAATCAAATGGTTTAGCTTCAAATACTTGTGATATATATGATTTATCTTCAACTGCATGCTAAACAAACGAGTTAGCTTCACACCCAATTGAAACACATGATTTAACTTCAAATGAATGCGAAGAAGAAGGTTCAGCTTCAAATCAATGCGAATCAAATGGTTTAGGTTCAAATACTTGTGACATACATGATTTGGATTCTACAGCATGCGAAACAATCGAGATAGCTTCACATCCAAGCGAAACTCATGATTTAGCTTCAATTCAATGCGAACTAGAGTGCTTACCTTCAAATCCATGCGAAACAAATGGTTCAGCTTTAAATACTCGTGATATACATGAGCTAGATTCAACTGCATGCAAAACAAACGAGTTATCATCAAATCCAGCGAAACGAATGATTTAGCTTCAAATACTTGCGAATATCACTGATATAGCTTCAAATGCAGGTGAATCAAACGTGTTAGCATTAAATCCATGCGAAACACATGATTTAGCATCAAATCAATGCGAAGTAGAAGGCTTACCTTCGAATCCACACGAAACAGATGGTTTCGCTTCAAATACTTGTGATGTACATGATTTAGCTTCAACTGCATGCGAAATAAACGAGTTAGCTCCAAATCCAAGCGAGACATATGATTTCGCTTCAAATCAATGCGAAGTAGAAGGCTGATCTCCGAATCCACACGAAACAGATTGTTTAGATTCAAAAACGTGTGATATACATGATTTAGTTTCAACTGCATGCGAAACAAACGAGTTAGCTTCCAATACAAGCGAAACACATGATTTAGCTTCAAATCAATGCGAAGTAGAAGGCTGATCTTCGAATCCACACGAAACAGATGATTTAGCTTCAAATACTTGTGATGTACATGATTTAGCTTCAACTGCATGCGAAACAAACGCGTTAGCTTCAAGTTCAAGCGAAACACATGATTTAGCTTTAATTCAATGCGAAGTAGATGGCTTATCATCAAATCCATGCGAATCAAACGGGTTAGCTTCAAACACTTGTGATATACATGATTTAGCTTCAACTGCATGCAAAACAAACGAGTAAGCTTCAAATCCATGCGAAACACATGATTTAGCTTCAAATCAATGCGAAGTAGAAGGCTGATCTTCGCATCCATGCGAATCAAATGGTTTAGCTTCAAATACTTGTGATATGCGTGATTTTGCATTAACTGCATGCGAAACAAACGAGTTGGCTTCAAATCCAAGCGATACATATGATTTTGCTTCAAATCAATGCGTAGTAGAAGGCTGATCTCCGAATCCACACGAAACAGATTGTTTGGCTTCAAATACTTGTGTTATACATGACTTAGCTTCAACAGCATGCGAAACAAACGTGTTAGCTTCAAATACATGCGAGATACATGATTTAGCTTCAATTCAATGCGAAGTAGAAGGCTTATCTTCGAATCCATGCGAAACAAATGGTTTAGTTCAAATATTTGTGATATACATGATTTAGCTTCAACTGCATGCGAAACCAAACAGTTAGCTGCAAATACAAGCGAAACACATGATTTCGCTTCAAATGAATGCGAAGCAGAAGGCTTAGCTTCAAATCCATGCGAAACGAATGGTTTAGCTTAAAATACTTGCGAATATAAGTGATATAGCTTCAAATGTAGGCGACACAAACGAGTTATCTTCAAATCCATGCGAAACACATGATTTATAATCAAATCAATGCGAAGCAGAAGGCTTAGCGTCACATCCATGCGAAACGAATGGTTTAGCTTCAAATACTTGCGATTATATGTGATCTAGCTTCAAATGCAGGTGACACAAACGAGTTAGCTTCAAATCCATGCGAAACACATAATTTAAGTTTCAATCAATGTGAAGTAGAAGGCTTAGCTTTAAATCTATGTGAAACGTATGGTTCAGCTTCAAATACTTGTGATATACATGATTTAGATTCTACTTCATGCAAAACCAACGAGTTAGCTTCAAATCCAAGCGAAACACATGATTTAGATTCAAATCAATGCGAAGTAGAAGGCTTAGCTTGAAATCCAGCGAAACGAATGATTTAGCTTCAAACACTTGCGGATATCACTGATATAGCTTCAAATCCATTCAAAACACATGATTTAGCTTCAAATCCATGCGAAACTCATGATTTAGCTTCAAATCAATGCGAAGTAGAAGGCTGATCTTCGAATCCATGCGAAACAAATGGTTTAGCTTCAATTATATGTGATATACATGATTTAGCTTCAAATGCATGCGAAACAAACGAGTTTGCTTGAAATCCATTCAAAACACATGATTTAGCTTCAAATTCATTCGAAAGACATGGTTTAACGTACTATTCATGGGAATCAAATTGTTCAGATTCAAATACTTCTGATATACATGATATAGCTTCAAATGCAGGCGAAACAAACGAGTCAGCTTCAAATCCATGCGAAACACATGATTTAGCATCAAATCAATGCGAAGTAGAAGGCTTACCTTCGAATCCACACGAAACAGATGGTTTCGCTTCAAATACTTGTGATGTACATGATTTAGCTTCAACTGCATGCGAAATAAACGAGTTAGCTCCAAATCCAAGCGAGACATATGATTTCGCTTCAAATCAATGCGAAGTAGAAGGCTGATCTCCGAATCCACACGAAACAGATTGTTTAGATTCAAAAACGTGTGATATACATGATTTAGTTTCAACTGCATGCGAAACAAACGAGTTAGCTTCCAATACAAGCGAAACACATGATTTAGCTTCAAATCAATGCGAAGTAGAAGGCTGATCTTCGAATCCACACGAAACAGATGATTTAGCTTCAAATACTTATGATGTACATGATTTAGCTTCAACTGCATGCGAAACAAACGCGTTAGCTTCAAGTTCAAGCGAAACACATGATTTAGCTTTAATTCAATGCGAAGTAGATGGCTTATCATCAAATCCATGCGAATCAAACGGGTTAGCTTCAAACACTTGTGATATACATGATTTAGCTTCAACTGCATGCAAAACAAACGAGTAAGCTTCAAATCCATGCGAAACACATGATTTAGCTTCAAATCAATGCGATGCAGAAGTCTGATCTTCGAATCCATGCGGAAACAAATGGTTTAGCTTCAAATAATTGTGATATACATGGTTTAGCCTCAAATGCAGGCGAAATGAATGAGTTAGCTTCAAATACAAGCGAAACACATGATTCTGCCTCAAATCAATGCGAAATAGAAGGCTTAGCTTCAAATCCATGCGAAACAAAAAGTTAAGATTGTAATACTTGTGACATACATGATTTAGATTCAAATGCATGCGAAACTAACGAGTTAGTTTCAAATACAAGCGAAACACACGATTCCGCTTCAAATCAGTGCGAAGCAGAAGTCTGATCTTCGAATCCATGCGAAACAAATGGTTTAGCTTCAAATACTTGTGATATACATGATTTAGTTTCAACTGCATGCGAAACAAACGAGTTAGCTTCAAATCCAAGCGAAACACATGATTTAGATTCAAATGAATGCGAAGAAGAAGGCTTATCTTCGAATCCATGCGAAACAAATGGTTTAGCTTCAATTATATGTGATATACATGATTTAGCTTCATATGCATGCGAAACAAACGAGTTAGCTTCAAATCCATTCAAAATACATGATTTAGCTTCAAATTCATTCGAAAGACATGGTTCAGCGTACTATTCACGGGAATCAAATGGTTCAGATTCAAATACTTCTGATATACATGATATAGCTTCAAATCCATGCGAAACACATGATTTAGCTTCAAATGAATGCGAAGTAGAAGGCTGATCTTCGAATCCGTGCGAAACGAATGGTTTAGCTTCAAATACTTACGAATATAAGCGATATAGCTTCAAATGCAAGCGACACAAACGAGTTAGCTTCAAATCCATGCGAAACCCATGATTTAACTTCCAATCAATGTGAAGTAGAAGGCTTAGCTTCAAATGTATGTGAAACAAATGGTTCAACTTCAAATACTCGTGATATACATGATTTAGATTCAACTTCATGCAAAACCAACGAGTTAGCTTCAAATCCAAGCGAAACACGTGATTTAGAATCAAATCAATGCGAAGTAGAAGGCTTAGCTTTAAATCCAGCGAAACAGATGGAATAGCTTCAATTATATGTGATATACATGATTTAGCTTCAAATGCATGTGAAACAAACGAGTTAGCTTCAAATCCATTCAAAACACATGATTTAGCTTCAAATTCATTCGAAAGACATGGTTTAGCGTAATATTCATGGGAATCAAATGGTTCAGATTCAAATACTTGTGATATACATGATATAGCTTCAAATGCAGGCGAAACAATGAGTCAGCATCTAATCCATGCGAAACACATGATTTAGCTTCAAATGAATGCGAAGTAGAAGGCTGATCTTCAAATCCGTGCGAAACAAATAGTTTCGCTTCAAACACTTGTGATATACATGATTTACATTCAACTGCATGCGAAACAAACCAGTTAGATTCAAATCCATACGAAACACATGATTTCGATTCAAATTCATGCGAAGCAGAAGTCTGATCTTCGAATCCATGCGAAACAAATGGTTTAGCTTCAAATACTTGTGTTATGCGTGATTTTGCTTCAACAGCATGCGAAACAAACGAGTTAGCTTCAAATACATGCTAATCAAATGGTTTAGCTTCAAATACTTGTGATATATATGATTTATCTTCAACTGCATGCTAAACAAACGAGTTAGCTTCACACCCAATTGAAACACATGATTTAACTTCAAATGAATGCGAAGAAGAAGGTTCAGCTTCAAATCAATGCGAATCAAATGGTTTAGGTTCAAATACTTGTGACATACATGATTTGGATTCTACAGCATGCGAAACAATCGAGATAGCTTCAAATCCAAGCGAAACTCATGATTTAGCTTCAATTCAATGCGAACTAGAGTGCTTACCTTCAAATCCATGCGAAACAAATGGTTCAGCTTTAAATACTCGTGATATACATGAGCTAGATTCAACTGCATGCAAAACAAACGAGTTATCATCAAATCCAGCGAAACGAATGATTTAGCTTCAAATACTTGCGAATATCACTGATATAGCTTCAAATGCAGGTGAATCAAACGTGTTAGCATTAAATCCATGCGAAACACATGATTTAGCATCAAATCAATGCGAAGTAGAAGGCTTACCTTCGAATCCACACGAAACAGATGGTTTCGCTTCAAATACTTGTGATGTACATGATTTAGCTTCAACTGCATGCGAAATAAACGAGTTAGCTCCAAATCCAAGAGAGACATATGATTTCGCTTCAAATCAATGCGAAGTAGAAGGCTGATCTCCGAATCCACACGAAACAGATTGTTTAGATTCAAAAACGTGTGATATACATGATTTAGTTTCAACTGCATGCGAAACAAACGAGTTAGCTTCCAATACAAGCGAAACACATGATTTAGCTTCAAATCAATGCGAAGTAGAAGGCTGATCTTCGAATCCACACGAAACAGATGATTTAGCTTCAAATACTTGTGATGTACATGATTTAGCTTCAACTGCATGCGAAACAAACGCGTTAGCTTCAAGTTCAAGCGAAACACATGATTTAGCTTTAATTCAATGCGAAGTAGATGGCTTATCATCAAATCCATGCGAATCAAACGGGTTAGCTTCAAACACTTGTGATATACATGATTTAGCTTCAACTGCATGCAAAACAAACGAGTAAGCTTCAAATCCATGCGAAACACATGATTTAGCTTCAAATCAATGCGATGCAGAAGTCTGATCTTCGAATCCATGCGGAAACAAATGGTTTAGCTTCAAATAATTGTGATATACATGGTTTAGCCTCAAATGCAGGCGAAATGAATGAGTTAGCTTCAAATACAAGCGAAACACATGATTCTGCCTCAAATCAATGCGAAATAGAAGGCTTAGCTTCAAATCCATGCGAAACAAAAAGTTAAGATTGTAATACTTGTGACATACATGATTTAGATTCAAATGCATGCGAAACTAACGAGTTAGTTTCAAATACAAGCGAAACACACGATTCCGCTTCAAATCAGTGCGAAGCAGAAGTCTGATCTTCGAATCCATGCGAAACAAATGGTTTAGCTTCAAATACTTGTGATATACATGATTTAGTTTCAACTGCATGCGAAACAAACGAGTTAGCTTTAGATCCAAGCGAAACACATGATTTAGAATCAAATCAATGCGAAGTAGAAGACTTAGCTTCAAATACATGAGAAATATATGGTTAGCTTCAAATCAATTGGAAGTAGAAGGCTTAGCTTCAAATCCATGCGAAACACATGATTTAGCTTCAAATCAATGCGAAGCAGAAGTCTGATCTCCGAATCCATGCGAAACAAATGGTTTAGCTTCAAATATTTGTGATATACATGATTTAGCTTCAAATGCAGGCGAAACGAACGAGCTAGCTTCGAATCCATGCGAAACACATGATTTAGCTGCAAATCAATGCGAAGTAGAAGGCTTAGCTTCAAGTTAATGAGAAACAAATCAATAATGTTCAGATAATTGCGATAAAAGTGGTATAGATTCAAATGCAGGCGAAGCAAATGAGTTTGCTTCCAATCCATGCGAAACACATGATTTAGCTTCAACAGCATGCGAAACAGATGGTTCAGCTTCAAATACTTGTGATGAACATGATTTAGCTTCAACTGCATGCGAAACAAACGAGTTAGCTTCAAATACAAGCGAAGTAGAAGACTTAGTTTCAAATCCATGCGAAACGAATAGTTTAGCTACAAATACTTGTGATATACATGATTTAGCTTCAAATGCAGGCGAATCAAACGAGTTAGCTTTAAATCCATGCGAAACACATGATTTAGCATCAAATCAATGCGAAGTAGAAGGCTTACCTTCGAATCCACACGAAACAGATGGTTTCGCTTCAAATACTTGTGATATACATGATTTATATTCAACTGCATGCGACACAAACGAGTTAGTTTCAAATACAAGCGAAACACATGATTCAGCTTCAAATCAATACGAAGTAGAAGGCTTAGCTTCAAATCCATGCGAAACAAAAGGTTCAGCTTCAAATACTTGTTATATACATGATTTAGCTTCAGTTGCATGCGAAACAAACGAGTTAGCTTCAAATCCATACGGAACACATGATTTAGCTGCAAATCAATGCAAAGTAGAAGGCTGATCTTCGAATCCATGCGAAACAAATGGTTTAGCTTCAAATACTTGTGATATGCGTGATTTTGCTTCAATAGCATGCGAAACAAACGAGTTAGCTTCAAATACATGCTAATCAAATGGTTTAGCTTCAAATACTTGTGATATATATGATTTATCTTCAACTGCATGCTAAACAAACGAGTTAGCTTCACACCCAATTGAAACACATGATTTAACTTCAAATAAATGCGAAGAAGTAGGTTTAGCTTCAAATCAATGCGAATCAAATGGTTTAGGTTCAAATACTTGTGACATACATGATTTGGCTTCTACAGCATGCGAAACAATCGAGATAGCTTAAAATCCAAAGGAATCACATGATCCAGTTTGAAATCATTGCGACACAGAAGGCTTAGCTTCAAATCCATGCGAAAGAAATGGTTTAGCTTCGAATAATTATGATATACATGATATAGATTCAACCGCATGCGAAACAAACGATTTAGGTTCTAATCCATGCGAAACAAATCATTTAGCTTCAAATCAATGCGACGTAGAAGGCTTAGATTCAAATCCATGCGGATCAAATGGTTTAGCTTCAAATCCATGCGAAACACATGACTTACCCTCAAATCAATGGGAAGTAGAATGCTTAGCTTCAAATCCATGCGGATCAAATGGTTTAGCTTCAAATACTTGTGATATACATGATTTATCTTCAACTGCGTGCGAAACAAACGAGTTAACTTCAATTACAAGCGAAACACATTATTCAGCTTCAAATCAATTCGAAGTAGAAGGCTTATCTTCAAATCCATGCGAAACAAATGGTTTAGCTTCGAATACTTGTGATAAACGTGATATAGCTTCAACAGCATGCGAAACAAACGAGTTAGCTTCTAATCCATGCGAAACACATGATTTAGTTTCAGATCAATGCGAAGCAGAATGCTTAGTTTCAAATCCAAGCGAAACGAATGATTGAGCTTCAAATACTTGTCAATATATGTGATATAGTTCCGACGGCAGGCGAAACAATCGAGTTAGATTGACATCCATGCGAAAGACATGATTTAGCTTCAAATAAATGCGAAGTAGAAGCCATAGCTTCAAATCAAAGCGAAATAAATGGTTTAGCATCAAATACTTGTGATATACATGATTAAGCTTCAACTGCATGTGAAACAAACGAGTTAGCTTCAAATCCATGCGGAACACATGATTTAGCTTCTAATCAATGCGAAGAAGAAGGCTTAGCTTCAAATCCATGCGAAACAAATCATTTAGCTTCAAATACTTGTGATATACACGATTTAGCTTCAAATGCAGGCAAAACAAACGAGTTAGCTTCCAATCCATGCGAAACACATGATTTAGCTTCAAATCAATGCGAAGTAGGAGGCTTATCTTCGAATCCATGCGAATCAAATCATTTAGCTTCAAATACTTGTGATATACACGATTTAGCTTCAAGTGCAGGCGAAACAAACGTGTTAGCTTCAAATCCTTGCGAAACACATGATTTAGCTTCAAATTCACTCGAAACACATGGTTTAGCTTAATATTCATGTGAAACAAATGTTACAGCTTGAAATACTTGTGATATACATGATTTAGCTTGAACATCATGTGAAACAAATATGTTAGCTTCAAATTCAAGCGAAACACATAATTCAGCATCAAATCAATGCGAAGTAGAAGCCTTAGTATCAAATCCATGCGAAACGTATAATTTAGCTTCAAATACTTGTTTTAAAAATTACTTAGCTTTAACTGCATGCGAAACAAACGAGTTAGCTTCAAATCCAATCGAAACACATGATTTAGCTTCAAATATATGTGAAGTAGAAGCCTTAGCTTCAAATCCTCGTGAAACGAAAGATTTAAATTCACATACTTGTCAGTATAAATGATACAGCTTCAAATGCAGGCGAAACAAAGGAGTCACCTTCAGATCCATGTGAAACACACGATTTAGCTTCAAATCAATGCGAAGTAGAAGGCTTAGTTTCAAATCCAAGCGAAACACATGATTTAGCATCAAATCAATGCGAAGTAGAAGGCTTAGTTTCAAATCCACGCGAAACAAATGGTTTAGCTTCAAATACTTGTGATGTAGATGATTTAGATGCAACTGCATGCGAAACAAACGAGTTAGCATCAAATCCATGCGAAACACAGATTTAGCTACAAATCAATGCGAAAGAGAAGGCTTTGCTTCAAATCCATGCGGATCAATTGGGTTAGTATCAAATACTTGTGATATACATGATTTAGCTTCAACAGCATGCGAAACAAACGAGATAGCTTCAAATCCATGCGAATCACACGATGCAGCTTAAAATCAATGCGAAGTAGAAGGCTTAGCTTCAAATCCATGCTAAACGAATGGTTCAGCTTCAAATACTTGTGGTATACATAATTTAGCTTCAACTGCATACGAATCAAACGAGGTAGCTTCAAATCCATGCGGAACACGTGATTTAGCTTCAAATCAATGCGAAGGTGAAGGCTTAGCGTCGAATCCATGCGAAACAAATGGTTTAGCTTCAAATACCTGTGATATACAAGATTTGGCTTCAACTGCGTGCTAAACACGCGAGTTAGCTTCACACCCAAGGGAAACACATGATTTAACTTCAAATGAATGCGAAGTAGAAGCCTTAGCTTCAAATAAATGCGAAACAAATCATTTAGCTTCAAATACTTGTGATATACACGATTTAGCTTCAAATGCAGGCAAAACAAACGCGTTAGCTTCGAATCCATGCGAAATACATGATTTACCTTCAAATCAATGCGAAGTAGAAGGCTTATCTTCAAATCCATTCGAATCAAATGGTTTAACTTCAAATACTTGTGATATACATGATTTATCTTCAACTGCGTGCGAATCAAACCAGTTAGCTTCAAATACAAGCGAAACACATGATTCTTCTTCAAATCAATGCGACGTAGAAGGCTTATCTTCAAATCCATGCGAATCAAATGGTTTAGCTTCAAATCCATGCGAAACACATGGCTTACCCTCAAATCAATGCGAAGTAGTATGCTTAGCTTCAAATCCATGCGGATCAAATGGTTTAGCTTCAAATACTTGTGATATACATGATTTATCTTCAACTGCGTGCGAAACAAACGAGTTAACTTCAATTACAAGCGAAACACATTATTCAGCTTCAAATCAATTCCAAGTAGAAGGCTTATCTTCAAATCCATGCGGATCAAATGGTTTAGCTTCGAATACTTGTGATATACATGATTTAGCTTCAACTGCATGCGAAAAAATCGAGTTAGCTTCAAATCCAAGCGAAACACATGATTTAGCCTCAAATCAATGTGACGTAAAAGGCATAGCTTCAAATCCGTGCGAATCAAAAGTTTTAGCTTCAAATACTTGTGATATACATGATTTAGCTTCAACTGCATGCGAATTAAACGAGTTAGCTTCAAATCCATGCGAAATACATGATTCAGCCTCAAATCAATGCGAAGTAGAATGCTTAGTTTCAAATCCACGCGAAACAAATGGTTTAGCTTCAAATACTTGTGATGTACATGATTTAGCTGCAACTGCATGCGAATCAAACGAGTTAGCCTCAAATACAAGCGAAACACATGATTCAGCTTAAAATCAATACGAAGTAGAAGGCTTAGCTTCAAATCCATGCGAAACAAAAGGTTCAGCTTCAAATACTTGTTATATACATGATTTAGCTTCAATTGCATGCGAAACAAATGAGTTAGCTTCAAATCCATACGGAACACATGATTTAGCTGCAAATCTATGCGAAGCAGAAGGCTGATCTTCGAATCCATGCGAAACAAATGGTTTAGCTTCAAAAACTTGTGATATACATGATTTAACTTCAACTACATGTGATACAAACGAGTTAGCTTAAAATCCAAGCGGAACACATGATTTAGCTTCAATTCAATGCGACGTAGAAGGCTTAGATTCAAATCCTTGCGGATTAAATGGTTTAGCTTCAAATCCATGCGAAACACATGACTTACCCTCAAATCAATGCGAAGTAGAATGTTTAGCTTCAAATCCATGCGAAACAAATGGTTTAGCTTCAAATACTTGTGATATATATGATTTATCTTCAACTGCATGCTAAACAAACGAGTTAGCTTCACACCCAATTGAAACACATGATTTAACGTCAAATGAATGCGAAGAAGAAGGTTCAGCTTCAAATCAATGCGAATCAAATGGTTTAGGTTCAAATACTTGTGACATACATGATTTGGATTCTACAGCATGCGAAACAATCGAGATAGCTTCAAATCCAAGCGAAACTCATGATTTAGCTTCAATTCAATGCGAACTAGAGTGCTTACCTTCAAATCCATGCGAAACAAATGGTTCAGCTTTAAATACTCGTGATATACATGAGCTAGATTCAACTGCATGCGAAACAAACGAGTTAGCATCAAATCCATGCGAAACACACGATTTAGCTTCAAATCAATGCGAAGAAGAAGGCTTTGCTTTAAATCCACGCTAACCAATTGGGTTAGCATCAAATACTTCTGATACATATGATTTAGTTTCAACTGCATGCAAAACAAACGAGTTGGCTTCAAATCCATGCGAACCACATAATTTAGCTTCAAATCAATGCGAAGTAGAAGGCTTAGCTTTAAATCCATGCGACACAAATAATCTAGTTTCAAATACTTGTGAAATACATGATTTAGCTTCAACTGCATGCGAAACAATCGAGTTAGCTTCAAATTCATACGAAACACATGATTTAGTTTCAAATCAATGCGAAGTAGAAGACTGATCTTTGAATCCATGCGAAACAAATTGTTTAGCTTCAAATACTTGTGATATACATGATTTAGCTTCAACAGCATGCGAAACAAACGAGTTAGCTTCAAATACAAGCGAAACACATGATCAGCTTCAAATCAATACGAAGTAGAAGGCTTAGCTTCAAATCCATGCGAAACAAAAGGTTCAGCTTCAAATACTTGTGATATACATGATTTAGCTTCAATTGCATGCGAAACAAACGAGTTAGCTTCAAATACAGCGAAACACACGATGCCGCTTCAAATCAGTGCGAAGCAGAAGTCTGATCTTCGAATCCATGCGAAACAAATGGTTTAGCTTCAAATACCTGTGATATACAAGATTTGGCTTCAACTGCGTGCTAAACACGCGAGTTAGCTTCACACCTAAGGGAAACACATGATTTAACTTCAAATGAATGCGAAGTAGAAGCCTTAGCTTCAAATCAATGCGAAACAAATCATTTAGCTTCAAATACTTGTGATATACACGATTTAGCTTCAAATGCAGGCAAAACAAACGCGTTAGCTTCGAATCCATGCGAAATACATGATTTACCTTCAAATCAATGCGAAGTAGAAGGCTTATCTTCAAATCCATTCGAATCAAATGGTTTAGCTTCAAATACTTGTTATATACATGATTTATCTTCAACTGCGTGCGAATCAAACCAGTTAGCTTCAAATACAAGCGAAACACATGATTCTGCTTCAAATCAATGCGACGTAGAAGGCTTAGCTTCAAATCCATGCGAATCAAATGGTTTAGCTTCAAATCCATGCGAAACACATGACTTACCCTCAAATCAATGCGAAGTAGAATGCTTGGCTTCAAATCCATGCGGATCAAATTGTTTAGCTTCAAATACTTGTGATATACATGATTTATCTTCAACTGCGTGCGAAACAAACGAGTTAACTTCAATTACAAGCGAAACACATTATTCAGCTTCAAATCAATTCGAAGTAGAAGGCTTATCTTCAAATCCATGCGAAACAAATGGTTTAGCTTAGAATACTTGCGATATACATGATATAGCTTCAACAGCATGCGAAACAAACGAGTTAGCTTGACATCCATGCGAAACACATGATATAGCTTCAAATCAATGCGAAGTAGAAGGCTTAGTTTCAAATCCAAACGAAACACATGATTTAGCTTCAAATACCTGTGATATACATGATTTAGCTTCAACTGCATGCGAAAAAATCGAGTTAGCTTCAAATCCAAGCGAAACACATGATTTAGCCTCAAATCAATGTGACGTAAAAGGCATAGCTTCAAATCCGTGCGAATCAAAAGTTTTAGCTTCAAATACTTGTGAAATACATGATTTAGCTTCAACTGCATGCGAATTAAACGAGTTAGCTTCAAATCCATGCGAAATACATGATTCAGATTCAAATCAATGCGAAGTAGAAGGCTTAGTTTCAAATCCACGCGAAACAAATGGTTTAGCTTCAAATACTTGTGATGTACATGATTTAGCTGCAACTGCATGCGAATCAAACGAGTTAGCTTCAAATACAAGCGAAACACATGATTCAGCTTCAAATCAATACGAAGTAGAAGGCTTAGCTTCAAATCCATGCGAAACAAAAGGTTCAGCTTCAAATACTTGTTATATACATGATTTAGCTTCAATTGCATGCGAAACAAACGAGTTAGCTTCAAATCCATACGGAACACATGATTTAGCTGCAAATCTATGCGAAGCAGAAGGCTGATCTTCGAATCCATGCGAAACAAATGGTTTAGCTTCAAATACTTGTGATATACATGATTTAACTTCAACTGCATGTGATACAAACGAGTTAGCTTAAAATCCAAGCGGAACACATGATTTAGCTTCAAATCAATGCGACGTAGAAGGCTTAGATTCAAATCCATGCGGATTAAATGGTTTAGCTTCAAATCCATGCGAAACACACGATTTAGCTTCAAATCAATGCGAAGAAGAAGGCTTTGCTTTAAATCCACGCGAACCAATTGGGTTAGCATCAAATACTTCTGATACATATGATTCAGTTTCAACTGCATGCAAAACAAGCGAGTTGGCTTCAAATCCATGCGAACCACATAATTTAGCTTCAAATCAATGCGAAGTAGAAGGCTTAGCTTTAAATCCATGCGACACAAATAATCTAGTTTCAAATACTTGTGATATACATGATTTACCTTCAACTGCATGCGAAACAATCGAGTTAGCTTCAAATCCATACGAAACACATGATTTAGTTTCAAATCAATGCGAAGTAGAAGACTGATCTTTGAATCCATGCGAAACAATTGGTTTAGCTTCAAATACTTGTGATATACATGATTTAGCTTCAACAGCATGCGAAGCAAACGAGTTAGCTTCAAATACAAGCGAAACACATGATTCAGCTTCAAATCAATACGAAGTAGAAGGCTTTGCTTCAAATCCATGCGAAACAAAAGGTTCAGCTTCAAATACTTGTGACTTACATGATTTAGCTTCAATTGCATGCGAAACAAACGAGTTAGCTTCAAATACAGCGGAACACACGATGCCGCTTCAAATCAGTGCGAAGCAGAAGTCTGATCTTCGAATCCATGCGAAACAATTGGTTTAGCTTCAAATACTTGTGATATACTTGATTTAGCTTCAACTGCAGGCGAAACAAACGAGTTAGCTTGAAACCCAAGCCAAACACATGATTTAGCTTCAAATCAATGCGAAGTAGAAGGCTTAGCTTCAAATCCGTGCGAAACAAATGGTTCAGCTTCAAATACTTGTGATATACGTGATTTAGCTTCAACTGCATGCTAAACAAACGAGTTAGCTTCAAATCCAAGCGAAACTCATGATTTAGCTTCAATTCAATGCGAACTAGAGTGCTTACCTTCAAATCCATGCGAATCAAATGGTTCAGCTTCAAATACTCGTGATATACATGAGCTAGATTCAACTGCATGCGAAACAAACGGGTTAGCATCAAATCCATGCGAAACACACGATTTAGCTTCAAATCAATGCGAAGTAGAAGGCTTATCTTCTAATCCATGCGAAACAAATGGTTTAGCTTCAAATGATTGTGATATACATGATTTAGTTTCAACTGCATGCGAAACAAACGAGTTAGCTTCAAATCAATGCTAAACACATGATTTATCTTCAAATCAATGCGAAGCAGAAGGCTGATCTTCGAATCCATGCGAATGAAATGTTTTAGCTTCAAATATTTGTGATATACATGATTTAGCTTCAACTGCATGCGAAATAAACGAGTTAGATTCAAATACATGCCAAACACATGATTCAGCTTCAAATCAATGCGAAGTAGAAGGCTTATCTTCGAATCCATGCGAAACGAATGATTGACATTCAAATGCTTGCGAATATAAGTGATATAGCTTCAAATGCTGGCGAAACAAACGAGTTAGCTTCAAATACATGCAAAACACATGATTTAGATTCAAATCAATGCGAAGCAGAAGGCTTCGTTTCAAATCCATGCGAATCAAATGGAATAGCTTCAAATAATCGTGATATACACGATTTAGCGTCAACTGCGTGCGAAACAAACGAGTTAGCTACAAATCCATGCGAAACACATGATTTAGCTTCAAATCAATGCGAAGTAGAAGGATTAGCTTCAAATCCATGCGACACGAATGATTTAGCTTCATATACTTGCGATGTAAGTGATATAGCTTCAAATGCAGACGAAGCAAACGAGTTAGCTTCAAATCCATGCCAAAAACATGATTTAGCTTCAAATGAATGCGAAGTAGAAGCCTTAGCTTCAAATCAATGCGAAACAAATCATTTAGATTCAAATACTTGTGATATACACGATTTAGCTTCAAATGCAGGCAAAACAAACGCGTTAGCTTCGAATCCATGCGAAACACATGATTTACCTTCAAATCAATGCGAAGTAGAAGGCTTATCTTCAAATCCATTCGAATCAAATGGTTTAGCTTCAAATACTTGTTATATACATGATTTATCTTCAACTGCGTGCGAATCAAACCAGTTAGCTTCAAATACAAGCGAAACACATGATTCTGCTTCAAATCAATGCGACGTAGAAGGCTTAGCTTCAAATCCATGCGAATCAAATGGTTTAGCTTCAAATCCATGCGAAACACATGACTTACCCTCAAATCAATGCGAAGTAGAATGCTTAGCTTCAAATCCATGCGGATCAAATTGTTTAGCTTCAAATACTTGTGATATACATGATTTATCTTCAACTGCGTGCGAAACAAACGAGTTAACTTCAATTACAAGCGAAACACATTATTCAGCTTCAAATCAATTCGAAGTAGAAGGCTTATCTTCAAATCCATGCGAAACAAATGGTTTAGCTTCGAATACTTGCGATATACATGATATAGCTTCAACAGCATGCGAAACAAACGAGTTAGCTTGACATCCATGCGAAACACATGATATAGCTTCAAATCAATGCGAAGTAGAAGGCTTAGTTTCAAATCCAAACGAAACACATGATTTAGCTTCAAATACCTGTGATATACATGATTTAGCTTCAACTGCTTGCGAAAAAATCGAGTTAGCTTCAAATCCAAGCGAAACACATGATTTAGCCTCAAATCAATGTGACGTAAAAGGCATAGCTTCAAATCCGTGCGAATCAAAAGTTTTAGCTTCAAATACTTGTGAAATACATGATTTAGATTCAACTGCATGCGAATTAAACGAGTTAGCTTCAAATCCATGCGAAATACATGATTCAGATTCAAATCAATGCGAAGTAGAAGGCTTAGTTTCAAATCCACGCGAAACAAATGGTTTAGCTTCAAATACTTGTGATGTACATGTTTTAGCTGCAACTGCATGCGAATCAAACGAGTTAGCTTCAAATACAAGCGAAACACATGATTCAGCTTCAAATCAATACGAAGTAGAAGGCTTAGCTTCTAATCCATGCGAAACAAAAGGTTCAGCTTCAAATACTTGTTATATACATGATTTAGCTTCAATTGCATGCGAAACAAACGAGTTAGCTTCAAATCCATACGGAACACATGATTTAGCTGCAAATCTATGCGAAGCAGAAGGCTGATCTTCGAATCCATGCGAAACAAATGGTTTAGCTTCAAATACTTGTGATATACATGATTTAACTTCAACTGCATGTGATACAAACGAGTTAGCTTAAAATCCATGCGGAACACATGATTTAGCTTCAAATCAATGCGACGTAGAAGGCTTAGATTCAAATCCATGCGGATTAAATGGTTTAGCTTCAAATCCATGCGAAACACACGATTTAGCTTCAAATCAATGCGAAGAAGAAGGCTTAGCTTTAAATCCATGCGACACAAATAATCTAGTTTCAAATACTTGTGATATACATGATTTACCTTCAACTGCATGCGAAACAATCGAGTTAGCTTCAAATCCATACGAAACACATGATTTAGTTTCAAATCAATGCGAAGTAGAAGACTGATCTTTGAATCCGTGCGAAACAAATTGTTTAGCTTCAAATACTTGTGATATACATGATTTAGCTTCAACAGCATGCGAAACAAACGAGTTAGCTTCAAATACAAGCGAAACACATGATTCAGCTTCAAATCAATACGAAGTAGAAGGCTTAGCTTCAAATCCATGCGAAACAAAAGGTTCAGCTTCAAATACTTGTGATATACGTGATTTAGCTTCAACTGCATGCTAAACAAACGAGTTAGCTTCAAATCCATGCGGAACACGTGATTTAGCTTCAAATCAATGCGAAGGCGAAGGCTTAGCGTCGAATCCATGCGAAACAAATGGTTTAGCTTCAAATAATCGTGATATACACGATTTAGCGTCAACTGCGTGCGAAACAAACGAGTTAGCTACAAATCCATGCGAAACACATGATTTAGCTTCAAATCAATGCGAAGTAGAAGGATTAGCTTCAAATCCATGCGACACGAATGATTTAGCTTCATATACTTGCGATGTAAGTGATATAGCTTCAAATGCAGACGAAGCAAACGAGTTAGCTTCAAATCCATGCCAAAAACATGATTTAGCTTCAAATGAATGCGAAGTAGAAGCCTTAGCTTCAAATCAATGCGAAACAAATCATTTAGATTCAAATACTTGTGATATACACGATTTAGCTTCAAATGCAGGCAAAACAAACGCGTTAGCTTCGAATCCATGCGAAACACATGATTTACCTTCAAATCAATGCGAAGTAGAAGGCTTATCTTCAAATCCATTCGAATCAAATGGTTTAGCTTCAAATACTTGTTATATACATGATTTATCTTCAACTGCGTGCGAATCAAACCAGTTAGCTTCAAATACAAGCGAAACACATGATTCTGCTTCAAATCAATGCGACGTAGAAGGCTTAGCTTCAAATCCATGCGAATCAAATGGTTTAGCTTCAAATCCATGCGAAACACATGACTTACCCTCAAATCAATGCGAAGTAGAATGCTTAGCTTCAAATCCATGCGGATCAAATTGTTTAGCTTCAAATACTTGTGATATACATGATTTATCTTCAACTGCGTGCGAAACAAACGAGTTAACTTCAATTACAAGCGAAACACATTATTCAGCTTCAAATCAATTCGAAGTAGAAGGCTTATCTTCAAATCCATGCGAAACAAATGGTTTAGCTTCGAATACTTGCGATATACATGATATAGCTTCAACAGCATGCGAAACAAACGAGTTAGCTTGACATCCATGCGAAACACATGATATAGCTTCAAATCAATGCGAAGTAGAAGGCTTAGTTTCAAATCCAAACGAAACACATGATTTAGCTTCAAATACCTGTGATATACATGATTTAGCTTCAACTGCTTGCGAAAAAATCGAGTTAGCTTCAAATCCAAGCGAAACACATGATTTAGCCTCAAATCAATGTGACGTAAAAGGCATAGCTTCAAATCCGTGCGAATCAAAAGTTTTAGCTTCAAATACTTGTGAAATACATGATTTAGATTCAACTGCATGCGAATTAAACGAGTTAGCTTCAAATCCATGCGAAATACATGATTCAGATTCAAATCAATGCGAAGTAGAAGGCTTAGTTTCAAATCCACGCGAAACAAATGGTTTAGCTTCAAATACTTGTGATGTACATGTTTTAGCTGCAACTGCATGCGAATCAAACGAGTTAGCTTCAAATACAAGCGAAACACATGATTCAGCTTCAAATCAATACGAAGTAGAAGGCTTAGCTTCTAATCCATGCGAAACAAAAGGTTCAGCTTCAAATACTTGTTATATACATGATTTAGCTTCAATTGCATGCGAAACAAACGAGTTAGCTTCAAATCCATACGGAACACATGATTTAGCTGCAAATCTATGCGAAGCAGAAGGCTGATCTTCGAATCCATGCGAAACAAATGGTTTAGCTTCAAATACTTGTGATATACATGATTTAACTTCAACTGCATGTGATACAAACGAGTTAGCTTAAAATCCATGCGGAACACATGATTTAGCTTCAAATCAATGCGACGTAGAAGGCTTAGATTCAAATCCATGCGGATTAAATGGTTTAGCTTCAAATCCATGCGAAACACACGATTTAGCTTCAAATCAATGCGAAGAAGAAGGCTTAGCTTTAAATCCATGCGACACAAATAATCTAGTTTCAAATACTTGTGATATACATGATTTACCTTCAACTGCATGCGAAACAATCGAGTTAGCTTCAAATCCATACGAAACACATGATTTAGTTTCAAATCAATGCGAAGTAGAAGACTGATCTTTGAATCCGTGCGAAACAAATTGTTTAGCTTCAAATACTTGTGATATACATGATTTAGCTTCAACAGCATGCGAAACAAACGAGTTAGCTTCAAATACAAGCGAAACACATGATTCAGCTTCAAATCAATACGAAGTAGAAGGCTTAGCTTCAAATCCATGCGAAACAAAAGGTTCAGCTTCAAATACTTGTGATATACGTGATTTAGCTTCAACTGCATGCTAAACAAACGAGTTAGCTTCAAATCCATGCGGAACACGTGATTTAGCTTCAAATCAATGCGAAGGCGAAGGCTTAGCGTCGAATCCATGCGAAACAAATGGTTTAGCTTCAAATACCTGTGATATACAAGATTTGACTTCAACTGCGTGCTAAACACGCGAGTTAGCTTCACACCCAAGGGAAACACATGATTTAACTTCAAATGAATGCGAAGTAGAAGCCTTAGCTTCAAATCAATGCGAAACAAATCATTTAGCTTCAAATACTTGTGATATACACGATTTAGCTTCAAATGCAGGCAAAACAAACGCGCTAGCTTCGAATCCATGCGAAATACATGATTTACCTTCAAATCAATGCGAAGTAGAAGGCTTATCTTCAAATCCATTCGAATCAAATGGTTTAGCTTCAAATACTTGTGATATACATGATTTATCTTCAACTGCGTGCGAATCAAACCAGTTAGCTTCAAATACAAGCGAAACACATGATTCTGCTTCAAATCAATGCGACGTAGAAGGCTTAGCTTCAAATCCATGCGAATCAAATGGTTTAGCTTCAAATCCATGCGAAACACATGACTTACCCTCAAATCAATGCGAAGTAGAATGCTTAGCTTCAAATCCATGCGGATCAAATTGTTTAGCTTCAAATACTTGTGATATACATGATTTATCTTCAACTGCGTGCGAAACAAACGAGTTAACTTCAATTACAAGCGAAACACATTATTCAGCTTCAAATCAATTCGAAGTAGAAGGCTTATCTTCAAATCCATGCGAAACAAATGGTTTAGCTTCGAATACATGTGATATACATGATATAGCTTCAACAGCATGCGAAACAAACGAGTTAGCTTGACATCCACGCGAAACACATGATATAGCTTCAAATCAATGCGAAGTAGAAGGCTTAGTTTCAAATCCAAGCGAAACACATGATTTAGCTTCAAATACCTGTGATATACATGATTTAGCTTCAACTGCATGCGAAAAAATCGAGTTAGCTTCAAATCCAAGCGAAACACATGATTTAGCCTCAAATCAATGCGACGTAAAAGGCATAGCTTCAAATCCGCGCGAATCAAAAGTTTTAGCTTCAAATACTTGTGATATACATGATTTAGCTTCAACTGCATGCGAATTAAACGAGTTAGCTTCAAATCCATGCGAAATACATGATTCAGCTTCAAATCAATGCGAAGAAGAAGGCTTTGCTTTAAATCCACGCGAACCAATTGGGTTAGCATCAAATACTTCTGATATATATGATTTAGTTTCAACTGCATGCAAAACAAACGAGTTGGCTTCAAATCCATGCGAACCACATAATTTAGCTTCAAATCAATGCGAAGTAGGAGGCTTAGCTTTAAATCCATGCGACACAAATAATGTAGTTTCAAATACTTGTGATATACATGATTTAGCTTCAACTGCATGCGAAACAATCGAGTTAGCTTCAAATCCATACGAAACACATGATTTAGTTTCAAATCAATGCGAAGTAGAAGACTGATCTTTGAATCCATGCGAAACAAATGGTTTAGCTTCAAATACTTGTGATATACATGATTTAGCTTCAACAGCATGCGAAACAAACGAGTTACCTTCAAATACAAGCGAAACACATGATTCAGCTTCAAATCAATACGAAGTAGATGGCTTAGCTTCAAATCCATGCGAAACAAATGGTTCAGCTTCAAATACTTGTGATATAGGTGATTTAGCTTCAACTGCATGCTAAACAAACGAGTTAGCTTCAAATCCATGCGAAACACACGATTTAGCTTCAAATCATTGCTAAGAAGAAGGCTTAGCTTCAAATCCGTGCGAATCAAATGGTTAAGCTTCAAATAATTGTGATATGCATGATTTAGCTTCAAAAGCATGCGAAACAAACGAGTTAGCTTCAAATACAGCGAAACACACGATGCCGCTTCAAATCAGTGCGAAGCAGAAGTCTGATCTTCGAATCCATGCGAAACAAATGGTTTAGGTTCAAATACTTGCGATATACATGATTTAGCTTCAACTGCAGGCGAAACAAACGAGTTAGCTTGAAACCCAAGCGAAAAACATGATTTAGCTTCAAATCAATCCGACGTAGAAGGCTTATCTTCAAATCCAAGCGAATCAAATGGTTTAGTTTCAAATAATTTTGATATACATGATTTAGCTTCAAAAGCATGCGAAACAAACGAGATAGCTTCAAATCCATGCGAAACACATGATTTAGCTTCAAATCAATGCGAAGTAGAAGACTTATCCTCGAATCCATACGAAACTAATGGTTTAGCTTCAAATACCTGTGATATACATGATTTAGCTTCAACTGCATGCGAAACAATCGAGTTAGCTTCAAATCCATACGAAACACATGATTTAGCTTCAATTCAATGCGAAGTAGAAGGCGTATCTTCGAATCCATGCGAAACAAATGGTTTAGATTCAAATACTTGTTTTGTACATGATTTAGCTTCAACTGCATGCGAAACAAACGAGTTAGCTTCAAATTCAAGCGAAACACATGATTCAGCTTCGAATCAGTGCGAAGTAGAAGGCTTAGATTCAAATCCATGCGAAACAAATGGTTTAGCTTCAAATACTTGTTTTATACATGATTTAGCTTCAACTGCAAGCGAAACCATCGAATTAGCTTCAAATCCAAGCGAAAGATATGATTTAGCTTCAAATCAATGCGAAGTACAAGGCTGATCTCCGAATCCACACTAAACAGATTGTTTAGCTTCAAATACTTGTGATATACATGATTTAGCGTCAATAGCATGCGAAACAAACGTGTTAGCTTCAAATCCATGCGACACAAATGATTTAGCTTCAAACACTTGCCATATAAGTGATATAGCTTCAAATGCAGGCGAATCAAACGACTTAGCTACAAATCCATGCGAAACACATGATTTAGCTTTAAAACAATCCGAAGTAGAAGGATTAGTTTCGAATCGATGCGAAACCAATGATTTAGGTTCAAATGAATGCGAAGTAGAAGGCTTGGTTTCAAATCCATGCGAAACAAATGGTTTAGCTTCAAATAATTGTGATATACATGATTTAGCTTCAACTGCATGCGAATCGAACGAGTTATCTTCAAATCCAAGCGAAACACATGATTTAGCTTCTAATCAATGCGAAGTAGAAGGCTTAGATACAAAACCATGCGAAACAAATGGTTTAGCATGAAATAATTGTGATATACATGATTTAGCTTCAACTGCATGCGAATCGAACGAGTTATCTTCAAATCCAAGCGAAACACATGATTTAGCTTCAAATCAATGCGATGTTGAAGGCTTAGTTTCAAATCCATGCGAATCAAATGGTTTAGCTGCATATACTTGTCATGTACATGATTTAGCTTCAAATGCAGGCGCAACAAACGAGCTAGCTTCGAATCCCTGCGAAACACATGATTTAGCTTCAAATTCATTCGAAACACATGGTTTAGCTTAATATTCATGCGAAACAAATGGTTCAGCTTCAAATACTTGTGATATACATGATTTAGTTTCAACTGCATGCGAAACAAACAAGTTAGTTTTAAATCCAAGCGAAACGCATTATTTAGCTTCAAATCCATCCGAAGTAGAAGGCTTAGCTTCAAACCCATGCGACACAAATGATTTAGCTTCAAACACTTGCCATATAAGTGATATAGCGTGAAATGCAGGCGAATCAAACGAGTTAGCTACAAATCCGTGCGAAACGCATGATTTAGCTTCAAATGAATGCGAAGTAGAAGGATTTGCTTCAAATCCATGCGAAACGAATGATTGACCTTCAAATACTTGCGAATATAAGTGATATAGCTCCAAATGCAGGCGAAAAAAACGAGTTAGCTTCAAATCCATGCGAAATGCATGTTTTAGCTTCAACTCAATGCGAAGCAGAAGGTTTCGTTTCAAATCCATGCGAATCAAATGGAATAGCTTCAAATAATCGTGATATACATAATTTAGCGTCAACTTCGTGCGAAACAAACGAGTTAGCTTCAAATTCATGCGGAACACATGATTTAGCTTCTAATCAATGCGAAGTAGAAGGCTTAGATACAAAAACCAAGCGAAACAAATGGTTTAGCTTCAAATAATTGTGATATACATGATTTACCTTCAACTGCATGCGAATCGAACGAGTTATCTTCAAATCCAAGCGAAACACATGATTTAGCTTCAAATCAATGCGAAGTAGAAGGCTTAGTTTCAAATCCATGCGAATCAAATGGTTTAGCTGCATATACTTGTCATGTACATGATTTAGCTCCAAATGCAGGCGAAAAAAACGAGTTAGCTTCAAATCCATGTGAAATGCATGTTTTAGCTTCAACTCAATGCGAAGCAGAAGGTTTCGTTTCAAATCCATGCGAATCAAATGGAATAGCTTCAAATAATCGTGATATACACGATTTAGCGTCAACTGCGTGCGAAACAAACGAGTTAGCTACAAATCCATGCGAAACATATGATTTAGCTTCAAAACAATCCGAAGTAGAAGGATTAGCTTCAAATCCATGCGAAACGAATGATTGACCTTCAAATACTTGCGAATATAAGTGATATAGCTTCAAATCCATGCGAAACGCATGATTTAGCTTCAAATGAATGCGAAGTTGAAGGATTAGCTTCAAATCCATGCGAAACGAATGATTAATCATCAAATACTTTCGAATAGAAGTAATGTAGCTTCAAATGCAGGCGAAACAAACGAGCTAGCTTCAAATCCATACGAAACACATGATTTAGCTTCAAATCTATGCGAAGCAAACGAGTTAGCTTCAAATGCAAGCGAAACACATGATTCAGCTTCAAATCAATGCGAAGTAGAAGGCTTAGCTTCAAACCCATTCGACACAAATGATTTAGCTTCAAACACTTGCCATATAAGTGATATAGCTTGAAATGCAGGCGAATCAAACGAGTTAGCTACAAATCCGTGCGAAACGCATGATTTAGCTTCAAATGAATGCGAAGTAGAAGGATTAGCTTCAAATCCATGCGAAACGAATGAGTGACCTTCAAATACTTGCGAATATAAGTGATATAGCTCCAAATGCAGGCGAAAAAAACGAGTTAGCTACAAATCCATGCGAAATGCATGTTTTAGCTTCAACTCAATGCGAAGCAGAAGTCTTCGTTTCAAATCCATGCGAATCAAATGGAATAGCTTCAAATAATCGTGATATACACGATTTAGCGTCAACTGCGTGCGAAACAAACGAGTTAGCTACAAATCCATGCGAAACACAAGATTTAGCTTCAAAACAATCCGAAGTAGAAGGATTAGCTTCAAATCCATGCGAAACGAATGATTGACCTTCAAATACTTGCGAATATAAGTGATATAGCTTCAAATCCATGCGAAACGCATGATTTAGCTTCAAATGAATGCGAAGTTGAAGGATTAGCTTCAAATCCATGCGAAACGAATGATTTATCATCAAATACTTTCGAATAGAAGTAATGTAGCTTCAAATGCAGGCGAAACAAACGAGGTAGCTTCAAATCCATGCGAAACACATGATTTAGCTTCAAATCTATGCGAAACAAACGAGTTAGCTGCAAATGCAAGCGAAACACATGATTCAGCTTCAAATCAATGCGAAGTAGAAGGCTCAGTTTCAAATACGTGAGAAACAAATGGTTCAGCTTCAAATACTTGTGATATACATGATTTTGCTTCAAATGCAGACGAAATAAACGAGTTAGCTTCAAATCCATGCGAAACACATGATATAGTTTCAAATTCATGAGAAACACATGGTTCAGCTTAATATTCATGCGAAACAGATGGTTTAGATTCAGATACTTGTGATAATCATGATTTAGCTTCAACTGCATGCGAATCAAACGAGTAAGCCTCGAATCCATGCGAAGCACATGATTTAGCTTCAAATCAATGCGAAGTAGAAGGCTTAGCTTCAAATCCATGCGACACGAATGATTTAGCTTCATATACTTACGATGTAAGTGATATATCTTCAAATGCAGGCGAAACAAACGAGTTAGCTTCAAATCCAAGCGTAACACATGATTTGACTTCAAATCAATGCAAAGTAGAAGACTTAGCTTCCAATCCATGCCAAACGAATTATTTAGCTTCAAATGCTTGCGAATATAAGTGATATAGATTCAACTGCATGCTAAACAAACGAGTTAGCTTCAAATCCATGCCAAATACATGATTTAACTTCAAATCAATGCGAAGTAGAAGGCATAGCTTCAAATCCATGCGAACCGAATGATTTGGCTTCAAATACTTGCGAATATAAGTGATATAGCTGCAACTGCATGCGAAACAAACGTGTTATCTTCAAATCCATGCGCAACCACATGATTTAGCTTCAAATAAATGCGAAGTAGAAGGCTTAGCTTCAAATCCATGCGAAACGAATGATTGAGCTCCAAATGCTTGCGAATATAAGTGATATAGCTTCAAATGCAGACGAAGCAAACGAGTTAGCTTCAAATTCATGCCAAACACATGATTTAGCTTCAAATCAATGCGAAATAGAAGGCTTATCTTCGAATCCATGCGAAACTAATGTTTAGCTGCAGATACCTGTGATATATATGATATAGCTTCAACTGCATGCGAAACAAATGAGTTAGCATCAAATCCATGTGAAACACATGATTTTGCTGTAAATCAATGCGAAGTAGAAGGATTATCTTCGAATCCATGCGGAACAAATGGTTTAGCTTCAAATGCTTGTGATATACATGATTTAGTTTCAACTGCATGCGAAACAAACGAGTTAGCTTCAAATCCATGTGAAACACTTGATTTAGCTTCAAATCAAAGCGAAGTAGAAGGGTTATCTACGAATCCATGCGAAACAAATGGTTTAGCTTCAAATACTTGTGAGATACATGATTTACATTCAACAGCATGCGGAACAAATGAGTTAGCCTCAAATCCAAACGAAACACATGATTTAGCATCAAATCAATGCGAAGTAGAAGGCTTATCTTCGAATCCATGCGAATCAAATGGTTTAGCTTCAAATGATTGTGATATACATGATTTAGTTTCAACTGCATGCGAAACAAATGAGTTAGCTTCAAATCCATGCGAAACACATGATTTAACTTCAAATCAATGCGAAGTAGAAGGCATAGCTTCAAATCCATGCCAACCGAATGATTTGGCTTCAAATACTTGCGAATATAAGTGATATAGCTTCAACTGCATGCGAAACAAACGTGTTATCTGCAAATCCATGCGCAACCACATGATTTAGCTTCAAATAAATGCGAAGTAGAAGGCTTAGCTTCAAATCCATGCGAAACGAATGATTTAGCTTCAAATGAATGCGAAGTTGAAGGATTAGCTTCAAATCTATGCGAAACGAATGATTTATCATCAAATACTTTCGAATAGAAGTAATGTAGCTTCAAATGCAGGCGAAACAAACGAGGTAACTTCAAATCCATGCGAAACACATGATTTAGCTTCAAATCTATGCGAAACAAACGAGTTAGCTTCAAATGCAAGCGAAACACATGATTCAGCTTCAAATCAATGCGAAGTAGAAGGCTCAGTTTCAAATACGTGAGAAACAAATGGTTCAGCTTCAAATACTTGTGATATACATGACTTATCTTCAACAGCATGCGAAACAAACGAGTTAGCTTCAAATCCATGCGAAACGCATGATTTACCATCTAATAAATGCGAAGTAGAAGCCTGATCTTCGAATCCATGCGAAGCAAATGGTTTGGCTTCAAATACTTGTGATACATTTGATTTAGCTTCAACAGAATGCGAAACAAACGAGGTAGCTTCAAGTCCATGCGAACACATGATTTAGCTTCAAATCAATGCGAGGTAGGAGGCTTATCTTCGAATCCATGCGAAACAAATGGTTTAGCTTCAAATACTTGTGATATACATGACTTAGCTTAAAACAGCATGCGAAAAAAAAACGAGTTAGCTTCAAATCCATCCTAAACACATGATTTAGCTTCAAATCAATGCGAATTAGAAGGGTTATCTTCAAATCCATGCGAAACATATGATATAGCTTCAAATACTTGTGATATACATGATTTAGCTTTAACAGCATGCGAAACAAACGAGGTAGCTTCAAATCCATGCGAACACATGATTTAGCTTCAAATCAATGCGAAGTAGGAGGCTTATCTTCGAATCCATGCGAAACAAATGGTTTAGCTTCAAATACTTGTGATATGCATGATTTAGCTTCAACAGAATGCGAAACAAACGAGTTAGCTTCAAATCCATGCGAAACGCATGATTTACCATCTAATAAATGCGAAGTAGAAGGCTGAGCTTCGAATCCATGCGAAGCAAATGGTTTGGCTTCAAATACTTGTGATACACTTGATTTAGCTTCAACAGAATGCGAAACAAACGAGGTAGCTTCAAGTCCATGCGAACAAATGATTTAGCTTCAAATCAATGCGTCGTAGGAGGCTTATCTTCGAATCCATGCGAAACAAATGGTTTAGCTTCAAATACTTGTGATATACATGACTTAGCATCAACAGCATGCGAAGCAAACGAGTTAGCTTCAAATCCATGCTAAACACATGATTTAGCATCTAATCAATGCGAAGTAGAAGGCTAATCTTCGAATCCATGCGAAACAAATGATATAGCTTCAAATACTTGTGATATACATGATTTAGTTTCAACAGCATGCGATACAAACGAGTTAGCTTCAAATCCATGCGAAACACATGATTTAGCATCTAATCAATGCGTAGTAGAAGGCTGATCTTCGAATCCATGCGAAGCAAATGGTTTGGCTTCAAATACTTGTGATACATTTGATTTAGCTTCAACAGAATGCGAAACAAACGAGGTAGCTTCAAGTCCATGCGAACACATGATTTAGCTTCAAATCAATGCGAGGTAGGAGGCTTATCTTCGAATCCATGCGAAACAAATGGTTTAGCTTCAAATACTTGTGATATACATGACTTAGCTTAATACAGCATGCGAAAAAAACGAGTTAGCTTCAAATCCATCCTAAACACATGATTTAGCTTCAAATCAATGCGAATTAGAAGGGTTATCTTCGAATCCATGCGAAACATATGATATAGCTTCAAATACTTGTGATATACATGATTTAGCTTCAAATCAATGCGAAGTAGGAGGCTTATCTTCGGATCCATGCGAAACAAATGGTTTAGCTTCAAATACTTGTGATATACATGATTTAGCTTCAACAGCATGAGAAACAAACGAGTTAGCTTCAAATCCATGTGAAACACATAATTTAGCTTCAAATCAATGCGAATTAGAAGGGTTATCTTGGAATCCATGCGAAACAAATGGTTTAGCTTCAAATACTTGTGATATACATGATTTAGCTTCAACTGCCTAGGAAACAATCGAGTTAGCTTCAAATCCATGCGAAACACATGAATTAGCATCAAGTCAACGCGAAGTTGATGGCTTAGCTTCAAATCCATGCAAAACGAATGATTTAGCTACACATATTTGAAAATATAAGTGATATGGCTTCAAATGCAGGGGAAACAAACGAGTTAGCTTCAAACCCATGCGATACACATGATTTAGCATCTAATCAATGCGAAGTAGAAGGATGATCTTCGAATCCATGCGAAGCAAATGGTTTAGCCGCAAACACTTGTGATATACATGATTCAGCTTCAACTGCATGCGAAACAAACGAGTTAGATTCAAATCCATGCGGAACACATGATTTAGCTTCAAATGTATGCGAAGTAGAAGGCTTATCTTCGAATCCATGCGAAACAAATGGTTTAGCTTCAAATACTTGTGATATACATGACTTAGCTTCAACAGCATGCGAAACAAACGAGGTAGCTTCAATTCCATGCGAACACATGATTTAGCTTCAAATCAATGCGAAGTAGATGGCTTATCATCGAATCCATGCGAAACAAATGGTTTAGCTTCAAATACTTGTGATATGCATGATTTAGCTTCAACAGAATGCGAAACAATCGAGTTAGCTTCAAATCCATGCGAAACGCATGATTTACCATCTAATAAATGCGAATTAGAAGGGTTATCTTGGAATCCATGCGAAACAAATGGTTTAGCTTCAAATACTTGTGATATACATGATTTAGTTTCAACAGCATGCGAAACAAACGAGTTAGATTCAAATCCATGCGAAACACATGATTTAGCTTCAAATCAATGCGAAGTAGAAGGTTTATCTACGAATCCATGCGAAGCAAATGGATTAGCTTCATATACTTGTGATATACATGATTTAGCTTCAACAGCATGCGAAATAAACGAGTTAGCTTCAAATCCATGCGAAACACATGATTTAGCTTCAAATCAATGCGAATTAGAAGGGTTATCTTCGAATCCATGCGAAACATATGATATAGCTTCAAATACTTGTGATATACATGATTTAGCTTCAACAGCATGCGAAACAAACGAGTTAGCTTCAAATCCATGCGAAACACATGATTTAGCATCTAATCAATACGAAGTAGAAGGTTGATCTTCGAATCCACGCGAAACAAATGGTTTAGCTTCAAATACTTGTGATACACTTGATTTAGCTTCAACAGCATGCGAAGCAAACGAGTTAGCTTCAAATCCCTGCGAACACATGATTTAGCTTCAAATCAATGCGAAGTAGGAGGCTTATCTTCGGATCCATGCGAAACAAATGGTTTAGCTTCAAATACTTGTGATATACATGATTTAGCTTCAACAGCATGAGAAACAAACGAGTTAGCTTCAAATCCATGCGAAACACATGATTTAGCCTCAAATCAATGCCAATTAGAAGGGTTATCTTGGAATCCATGCGAAACAAATGGTTTAGCTTCAAATACTTGTGATATACATGATTTAGCTTCAACAGCATGCGAAACAAACGAGTTAACTTCAAGTCCAAGCGAAAGACATGATTTATCATCAAGTCAACGCGAAGTTGACGGCTTAGCTTCAAATCCATGCGAAACGAATGATTTAGCTTCACATACTTGAGAATATAAGTGATATAGCTTCAAATGCAGGCGAAACAAACGAGTTAGCTTCATACCCATGCGAAACACATGATTTAGCTTCAAATCAATGCGATGTGGAAGGCTAATATTCGAATCCATGCGAAACAAATGGTTTAGCTTCAAATACTTGTGATATACATGATTTAGCTTCAACAGCATGCGAAACAAACGAGTTAGCTTCAAATCCATGCGAAACGAATGACTTAGCATCAAATCAATGCGAAGTAGAAGGCTGACCTTCGAATCCATGCGAAGCAAATGGTTTAGCTTCAAATACTTGTGATATAAATGATTTAGTTTCAACAGCATGCGAAACAAACGAGTTAGCTTCAAATCAATGCGAAATAGATGGATTATCTTCGAATCCATGCGAAACAAATGGTTTAACTTCAAATACTTGTGATATACATGATTTAGCTTCAACAGCATGCGAAGCAAACGAGTTATCTTCAAATCCAAGCGAAACACATGATTTATCTTCAAATCAATGCTAAGTAGAAAGCTTAGCTTCAAATCCATGCAAAACACATGATTTAGCTTCAAATCCAAGCGAAACACATGATTTAGCCTCAAATCAATGCGAAGTAGAAGGCTTAGCTTCGAATAAATGCGAAGCAAATTGTTTAGCTTCAAATACTTGTGATACACTTGATTTAGCTTCAACAGCATGCGAAGCAAACGAGTTAGCATCAAATCCATGCGAACACATGATTTAGCTTCAAATCAATGCGAAGTAGGAGGCTTATCTTCGGATCCATGCGAAACAAATGGCTCTGCTTCAAATACTTGTGATATACATGATTTAGCTTCAACAGCATGAGAAACAAACGAGTTAGCTTCAAATCCATGTGAAAACACATGATTTAGCTTCAAATCAATGCGAATTAGAAGGGTTATCTTGGAATCCATGCGAAACAAATGGTTTAGCTTCAAATACTTGTGATATACATGATTTAGCTTCAACAGCATTGGAAACAAACGAGTTCACTTCAAGTCCAAACGAAAAACATGATTTATGATCAAGTCAACGCGAAGTTGACGGCTTAGCTTCAAATCCATGCGAAACGAATGATTTAGCTTCACATACTTGAGAATATAAATGATATAGCTTCAAATGCAGGCGAAACAAACGTGTTAGCTTCAAACCCATGCGAGACACATGATTTAGCATCTAATCAATGCGAAGTAGAAGGCTGATCTTCGAATCCATGCGAAGCAAATGGTTTAGCTTCAAATACTTGTGATATACATGATTTCGTTTCAACAGCATGCGAAACAAACGAGTTAGATTCAAATCCATGCGAAACACATGATGTAGCTTCAAATCAATGCGAAGTAGAAGGGTTACCTTCGAATCCATGCAAAACAAATGGTTTAGCCGCAAACACTTGTGATATACATGATTCAGCTTCAACTGCATGCGAAACAAACGAGTTAGATTCAAATCCATGCGGAACACATGATTTAGCTTCAAATGTATGCGAAGTAGAAGGCTTATCTTCGAATCCATGCGAAACAAATGGTTTAGCTTCAAATACTTGTGATATACATGACTTAGCTTCAACAGCATGCGAAACAAACGAGGTAGCTTCAATTCCATGCGAACACATGATTTAGCTTCAAATCAATGCGAAGTAGATGTCTTATCTTCGAATCCATGCGAAACAAATGGTTTAGCTTCAAATACTTGTGATATGCATGATTTAGCTTCAACAGAATGCGAAACAATCGAGTTAGCTTCAAATCCATGCGAAACGCATGATTTACCATCTAATAAATGCGAATTAGAAGGGTTATCTTGGAATCCATGCGAAACAAATGGTTTAGCTTCAAATACTTGTGATATACATGATTTAGTTTCAACAGCATGCGAAACAAACGAGTTAGCTTCAAATCAATGCGAAACACATGATTTAGCTTCAAATCAATGCGAAGTAGAAGGGTTATCTTCGAATCCATGCGAAACAAATGATTTAGCTTCAAATACTTGTGATATACATGATTTAACTACAACTGCATGTGATACAAACGAGTTAGCTTCAAATCCAAGCGAAACACATGATTTAGCTTTAATTCAATGCGAAGTAGAAGGCTTATCTTCGAATCCATGCGAACAAATGGTTTAGCTTTAAATACTTGTGATACGCATGATTTAGCTTCAAATGCAGGAGAAACAAACGAGTTAGCTTCAAATCGATGCGAAACACATGATATAGCTTAAAATCAATGCGCAGCTGATGGCTGATCGTCGAATCCATGCGAAACAAATGGTTTAGCTTCTACTACTTGTGATATACATGATTTAGCTTCAACTGCATGCGAAACAAACGAGTCAGCTTCAAATCCAAGCGAAACACATGATTTAGAATCAAATCAATAAGATGTAGAAGGCTTAGTTTCAAATCCAGCGAAACGAATGATTTACCTTCAAATACTTGCGAATATCACTGATATAGCTTCAAATGCTGGGGAACAAACGAGTTAGCTTTAAATTCATGCAAAAGACATGATTTACCTTCAAATCAATGCGAAGTAGAAGGCTTAGTTTGAAATCCATGCGAATCAAGTTCTTTAGCTTCAAATACTTATGATATACATGATTTAGCTTCAACTGCTTGGGAAGCAAACGAGTTAACTTCAAATCCATTCAAAACACATGATTTAGCTTCAAATCCATGCGAAACTCATGATTTAGCTTCAAATCAATGCGATGTAGAAGGCTGATCTTCGAATCCATGCGAATCAAATGGTTTAGCTTCAAATACTTGTGATATGCGTGATTTTGCTTCAACTGCATGCAAAACCAACGAGTTACCTTCAAATCTAAGCGAAACACATGATTCAGATTCAAATCAATGCGAAGTAGAAGGCTTATCTTCGAATCCATGCGAAACAAATGGTTTAGCTTCAATTATATGTGATATACATGATTTAGCTTCAAATGCAGGTGAAACAAACGAGTTAGCTTCAAATCCATTCAAAACACATGATTTAGCTTCAAATTCATTCGAAAAACATGGTTTAGCGTACTATTCATGGGAATCAATTGGTTCAGATTCAAATACTTGTGATATACATGATATAGCTTCAAATGCAGGCGAAACAAACGAGTCAGCTTCAAATCCATGAGAAACACATTATTTAGCTTCAAATGAATGCGAAGTAGAAGGCTGATCTTCGAATCCATGCGAAACAATTGGTTTAGCTTCAATTATATGTGATATACATGATTTAGCTTCAAATGCAGGCGAAACAAACGAGTTAGCTTGAATTCGATGCGAAACACATGATATAGCTTAAAATCAATGCGAAGCTGATGGCTGATCGTCGAATCCATGCGAAACAAATGGTTTAGCTTCTACTACTTGTGATATACATGATTTAGCTTCTACTGCATGCGAAACAAACGAGTCAGCTTCAAATCCAAGCGAAACACATGATTTAGAATCAAATCAATGCGATGTAGAAGGCTTAGTTTCAAATCCAGCGAAACGAATGATTTACCTGCAAATACTTGCGAATATCACTGATATAGCTTCAAATGCTGGCGAAACAAACGAGTTAGCTTTAAATCCACGCAAAAGACATGATTTACCTTCAAATCAATGCGAAGTAGAAGGCTTAGTTTGAAATCCATGCGAATCAAGTTCTTTAGCTTCAAATACTTATGATATACATGATTTAGCTTCACCTGCTTGGGAAGCAAACGAGTTAACTTCAAATCCATTCAAAACACATGATTTAGCTGCAAATCCATGCCAAACTCATGATTTGGCTTCAAATCAATGCGATGTAGAAGGCTGATCTTCGAATCCATGCGAATCAAATGGTTTAGATTCAAATACTTGTGATATACTTGATTTAGCTTCAACAGCAAGCGAAACAAACGAGTTAGCTTCAAATCCATGCGAAACACATGATTTAGCTTCAAATCAATGCGAAGTAGAAGGCAGATCTTCGAATCCACACGAAATAGATGGTTTAGCTTCAAATACTTGTGATGTACATGATTTAGCTTCAACTGCATGCGAAACAAACGAGTTAGATTCAAATCCATCCGAAACAAATGGTTTAGCTTCAATTAAATGTGATATACATGATTTAGCTTCAAATGCATGCGAAACAAACGAGTTAGCTTCAAATCCATGCGAAACACATGATTTAGCTTCAAATGAATGCGAAGTAGAGGGCTGATCTTCGAATCCATGCGAATCAAATGGTTTAGCTTCAAATACTTGTGATATGCGTGATTTTGCATCAACTGCATGCAAAACCAACGAGTTATCTTCAAATCTAAGCGAAACACATGATTCAGATTCAAATCAATGCGAAGTAGAAGGCTTATCTTCGAATCCATGCGAAACAAATAGTTTAGCTTCAATTATATGTGATATACATGATTCAGCTTCAAATGCAGGTGAAACAAACGAGTTAGCTTCAAATCCATTCAAAACACATGATTTAGCTTCAAATTCGTTCGAAAGACATTGTTTAGCGTACTATTCATGGGAATCAATTGGTTCAGATTCAAATACTTGTGATATACATGATATAGCTTCAAATGCAGGCGAAACAAACGAGTCAGCTTCAAATCCATGAGAAACACATTATTTAGCTTCAAATGAATGCGAAGTAGAAGGCTGATCTTCGAATCCATGCGAAACAAATGGTTTAGCTTTAATTATATGTGATATGCATGATTTAACTTCAAACGCATGCGAAACAAACGAGTTAGCATCAAATCCATTCAAAACACATGATTTAGCTTCAAATAAATGCGAAGTAGAAGGCTGATCTTCGAATCCATGCGAATCAAATGGTTTAGCTTCAAATACTTGTGATATGCGTGATTTTGCATCAACTGCATGCAAAACCAACGAGTTATCTTCAAATCTAAGCGAAACACATGATTCAGATTCAAATCAATGCGAAGTAGAAGGCTTATCTTCGAATCCATGCGAAACAAATGGTTTAACTTCAAATACTTGTGATGTACATGATTTAGCTTCAACTGCATGCGAAACAAACGAGTTAGCTTCAAATCCATCCGAAACAAATGGTTTAGCTTCAATTATATGTGATATACATGATTTAGCTTCAAATGCATGCGAAACAAACGAGTTAGCTTCAAATCCATGCGAAACACATGATTTAGCTTCAAATCAATGCGAAGTAGAAGGCCGATCTTCGAATCCACACGAAATAGATGGTTTAGCTTCAAATACTTGTGATGTACATGATTTAGCTTCAACTGCATGCGAAACAAACGAGTTAGCTTCAAATCCATCCGAAACAAATGGTTTAGCTTCAATTATATGTGATATACATGATTTAGCTTCAAATGCATGCGAAACAAACGAGTTAGCTTCAAATCCACGCAAAACACATGATTTAGCTTCAAATGAATGCGAAGTAGAAGGCTGATCTTCGAATCCATGCGAAACGAATGGTTTAGCTTTAAATACTTGTGATATACATGATTTAGCTTCAAATGCAGGCGAAACAAACGAGTTAGCTTCAAATCCAAGCGAAACACATGATTTAGAATCAAATCAATGCGAAGTAGAAGGCTTAGCTTCAAATCCTGCGAAACGAATGATTTAGCTTCAAATACTTATGATATACATGATTTAGATTCAACTGCTTGGGAAGCAAACGAGTTACCTTCAAATCCATTCAAAACACATGATTTAGCTTCAAATCCATGCGAAACTCATGATTTAGCTTCAAATCAATGCGATGTAGAAGGCTGATCTTCGAATCCATGCGAATCAAATGGTTTAGCTTCAAATACTTGTGATATGCGTGATTTTGCATCAACTGCATGCAAAACCAACGAGTTATCTTCAAATCTAAGCGAAACACATGATTCAGATTCAAATCAATGCGAAGTAGAAGGCTTATCTTCGAATCCATGCGAAACAAATGGTTTAGCTTCAATTATATGTGATATACATGATTTAGCTTCAAATGCAGGTGAAACTAACGAGTTAGCTTCAAATCCATTCAAAACACATGATTTAGCTTCAAATTCATTCGAAAGACATGGTTTAGCGTACTATTCATGGGAATCAATTGGTTCAGATTCAAATACTTGTGATATACATGATATAGCTTCAAATGCAGGCGAAACAAACGAGTCAGCTTCAAATCCATGAGAAACACATTATTTAGCTTCAAATGAATGCGAAGTAGAAGGCTGATCTTCGAATCCATGCGAAACAAATGGTTTAGCTTCAATTATATGTGATACGCATGATTTAACTTCAAATGCATGCAAAACAAACGAGTTAGCTTCAAATCCATTCAAAACACATGATTTAGCTTCAAATTCGTTCGAAAGACATGGTTTAGCGTACTATTCATGGGAATCAAATGGTTCAGATTCAAATACTTGTGATATAGCTTCAAATGGAGGCGAAAAAAACGAGTTAGCTTCAAATACAAGCGAAACACATGATTTAGCTTTAATTCAATGCGAAGTAGAAGGTTTATCTTCGAATCCATGCGAACAAATGGTTTAGCTTTAAATACTTGTGATATACATGATTTAGCTTCAAATGCAGGCGAAACAAACGAGTTAGCTTCAAATCGATGCGAAACACATGATATAGCTTAAAATCAACGCGAAGCTGATGGCTGATCGTCGAATCCATGCAAACAAATGGTTTAGCTTCTACTACTTGTGATATACATGATTTAGCTTCAACTGCATGCGAAACAAACGAGTCAGCTTCAAATCCAAGCGAAACACATGATTTAGAATCAAATCAATGCGATGTAGAAGGCTTAGTTTCAAATCCAGCGAAACGAATGATTTACCTTCAAATACTTGCGAATATCACTGATATAGCTTCAAATGCTGGCGAAACAAACGAGTTAGCTTTAAATACATGCAAAAGACATGATTTACCTTCAAATCAATGCGAAGTAGAAGGCTTAGTTTGAAATCCATGCGAATGAAGTTCTTTAGCTTCAAATACTTATGATATACATGATTTAGCTTCAACTGCTTGGGAAGCAAACGAGTTAACTTCAAATCCATTCAAAACACATGATTTAGCTTCAAATCCATGCGAAACTCATGATTTAGCTTCAAATCAATGCGATGTAGAAGGCTGATCTTCGAATCCATGCGAATCAAATGGTTTAGATTCAAATACTTGTGACATACTTGATTTAGCATCAACAGCAAGCGAAACAAACGAGTTAGCTTCAAATCCATGCGAAACACATGATTTAGCTTCAAATCAATGCGAAGTAGAAGGCTGATCTCCGAATCCACACGAAACAGATTGTTTGGCTTCAAATACTTGTGTTATACATGACTTAGCTTCAACAGCATGCGAAACAAACGTGTTAGCTTCAAATACATGCGAGATACATGATTTAGCTTCAATTCAATGCGAAGTAGAAGGCTTATCTTCGAATCCATGCGAAACAAATGGTTTAGTTCAAATACTTGTGATATACATGATTTAGCTTCAAATGCATGCGAAACCAAACAGTTAGCTTCAAATACAAGCAAAACACATGATTTCGCTTCAAATGAATGCGAAGCAGAAGGCTTAGCTTCAAATCCATGCGAAACAAATGGTTTTGCTTCAAATACTTGTGATATGCGTGATTTTGCTTCAATTGCATGCAAAACCATCGAGTTAGCTTCAAATCCAAGCGATACACGTGATTTAGATTCAAACCAATAAGAAGTAGGTGGCTTATCTACAAATCCTGCGAAACGAATGATTTAGCTTCAAATACTTACGAACATCACTGATATAGATTCAAATGCAGGTGAAACAAACGAGGTAGCTTTAAATCCATGCAAAAGACATGAGTTACCTTCAAATCAATGCGAAGTAGAAGGCTTAGTTTGAAATCCATGCGAATCAAGTTCTTTAGCTTCAAATACTTATGATATACATGATTTATCTGCAACTGCATGCGAAACAAACGACTTAGCTTCAAATCCATCCGAAACACATGATTTAGCTTCAAATTTATTGGAAAGACATGGTTTATCGTACTATTCATGGCAATCAAATGGTTCAGATTCAAATACTTGTGATATACATGATATAGCTTCAAATGCAGGCGAAACAAACGAGTCAGCTTCAAATCCATGCGAAACACATGATTTAGCTTCAAATGAATGCGAAGAAGAAGGCTGAATTTCGAATCAATGCGAAACAAATGGTTTAGCTTCAAATACTTGTGACATACTTGATTTAGCTTCAATTGCATGCGAAACAAACGAGTTAGCTTCAAATCCATGCGAAACACATGATTTAGCTTCAAGTCAATGCGAAGTAGAAGGCTTAGCTTCAAATTCATCGAAACGAATGATTTGGCTGCAAATACTTGCGAATATCACTGATATAGCTTCAAATGCAGGCGAAACAAACGAGTTAGCTTAAAATACATGCTAAACACATGTTTCAACTTCCAATCAATGTGAAGTAGAAGGCTGAGCTTCAAATCTATGTGAAACAAATGGTTCAGCTTCAAATACTGGTGATATACATGATTTAGATTCAACTTCATGCAAAACCAACGAGTTAGCTTCAAATCCAAGCGAATCACATGATTTAGATTCAAATCAATGCGAAGTAGAAGGGTTTTCTTCGAATCCATGCGAAATAAATGGTTTAGCTTCAAATACTTGTGATATACATGATTTAGCTTCAAATGCAGGTGAAACAAACGAGTTAGCTTCAAATCCATTCAAAACACATGATTTAGCTTCAAATTCATTCGAATGACATGGTTTAGCGTACTACTCATGGGAATCAATTGGTTCAGATTCAAATACTTGTGATATACATGATATAGCTTCAAATGCAGGCGAAACAAACGAGTCAGCTTCAAATCCATGAGAAACACATTATTTATCTTCAAATGAATGCGAAGTAGAAGGCTGATCTTCGAATCCATGCGAAACAAATGGTTTAGCTTCAATTATATGTGATATGCATGATTTAACTTCAAATGCATGCGAAACAAACGAGTTAGCTTCAAATCCATTCAAAACACATGATTTAGCTTCAAATTCATTCGAAAGACATGGTTTAGCGTACTATTCATGGGAATCAAATGGTTCAGATTCAAATACTTGTGATATACATCATATAGCTTCAAATGCAGGCGAAACAAACGAGTCAGCTTCAAATCCATGCGAAACACATGATTTAGCTTTAATTCAATGCGAAGTAGAAGGCTTATCTTCGAATCCATGCGAACAAATGGTTTAGCTTTAAATACTTGTGATATACATGATTTAGCTTCAAATGCAGGCGAAACAAACGAGTTAGCTTCAAATCGATGCGAAACACATGATATAGCTTAAAATCAATGCGAAGCTGATGGCTGATCGTCGAATCCATGCGAAACAAATGGTTTAGCTTCTACTACTTGTGATATACATGATTTAGCTTCAACTGCATGCGAAACAAACGAGTCAGCTTCAAATCCAAGCGAAACACATGATTTAGAATCAAATCAATGCGAAGTAGAAGGCTTAGCTTCAAATCCTGCGAAACGAATGATTTAGCTTCAAATACATGCGAATATCACTGATATAGCTTCAAATGCAGACGAAACAAACGAGTTAGCTTTAAATCCATGCAAAAGGCACGACTTACCTTCAAATCAATGCGAAGTAGAAGGCTTAGTTTGAAATCCATGCGTATCAAGTTCTTCAGCTTCAAATACTTATGATATACATGATTTAGCTTCAACTGCTTGGGAAGGAAACGAGTTAACTTCAAATCCATTCTAAACACATGATTTAGCTTCAAAAACATGCGAAACTCATGATTTAGCTTCAAATCAATGCGAAGTAGAAGGCTGATCTTCGAATCCATGCGAAACGAATGGTTTAGCTTCAAATACTTGCGAATATAAGTGATATAGCTTCAAATGCAAGCGACACAAACGAGTTAGCTTCAAATCCAAGCGAAACACATGATTTAGATCCAAATCAATGCGAAGTAGAAGGCTTATCTTCGAATCCATGCGAACAAATGGTTTAGCTTTAAATACTTGTGATATACATGATTTAGCTTCAAATGCAGGCGAAACAAACGAGTTAGCTTCAAATCGATGCGAAACACATGATATAGCTCAAAATCAATGCGAAGCTGATGGCTGATCGTCGAATCCATGCGAAACAAATGGTTTAGCTTCAATTATATGTGATATGCATGATTTAACTTCAAATGCATGCGAAACAAACGAGTTAGCTTCAAATCCATTCAAAACACATGATTTAGCTTCAAATTCATTCGAAAGACATGGTTTAGCGTTCTATTCATGGGAATCAAATGGTTCAGATTCAAATACTTGTGATATACATCATATAGCTTCAAATGCAGGCGAAACAAACGAGTCAGCTTCAAATCCATGCGAAACACATAATTTAGCTTTAATTCAATGCGAAGTAGAAGGCTTATCTTCGAATCCATGCGAACAAATGGTTTAGCTTTAAATACTTGTGATATACATGATTTAGCTTCAAATGCAGGCGAAACAAACGAGTTAGCTTCAAATCGATGCGAAACACATGATATAGCTTAAAATCAATGCGAAGCTGATGGCTGATCGCCGAATCCATGCGAAACAAATGGTTTAGCTTCTACTACTTTTGATATACATGATTTAGCTTCAACTGCATGCGAAAAAAACGAGTCAGCTGCAAATCCAAGCGAAACACATGATTTAGAATCAAATCAAAGCGATGTAGAAGGCTTAGTTTCAAATCCTGCGAAACGAATGATTTACCTTCAAATACTTGCGAATATCACTGATATAGCTTCAAATGCTGGCGAAACAAACGAGTTAGCTTTAAATCCATGCAAAAGACATGATTTACCTACAAATCAATGCGAAGTAGAAGGCTCAGTTTGAAATCCATGCGAATCAAGTTCTTTAGCTTCAAATACGTATGATATACATGATTTAGCTTCAACTGCTTGGGAAGCAAACGAGTTAACTTCAAATCCATTCAAAACACATGACTTAGCTGCAAATCCATGCGAAACTCATGATTTAGCTTCAAATCAATGCGATGTAGAAGGCTGATCTTCGAATCCATGCGAATCAAATGGTTTAGCTTCAAATACTTGTGATATGCGTGATTTTGCTTCAACTGCATGCAAAACCAACGAGTTATCTTCAAATCTAAGCGAAACACATAATTCAGATTCAAATCAATGCGAAGTAGAAGGCTTAGCTTCAAATCCATGCGAAACAAATGGTTTAGATTCAAATACTTGTGACATACTTGATTTAGCTTCAACAGCAAGCGAAACAAACGAGTTAGCTTCAAATCCATGCGAAACACATGATTTAGCTTCAAATCAATGCGAAGTAGAAGGCCGATCTTCGAATCCACACGAAATAGATGGTTTAGCTTCAAATACTTGTGATGTACATGATTTAGCTTCAACTGCATGCGAAACAAACGAGTTAGCTTCAAATCCATCCGAAACAAATGGTTTAGCTTCAATTATATGTGATATACATGATTTAGCTTCAAATGCATGCGAAACAAACGAGTTAGCTTCAAATCCACGCAAAACACATGATTTAGCTTCAAATGAATGCGAAGTAGAAGGCTGATCTTCGAATCCATGCGAAACGAATGGTTTAGCTTTAAATACTTGTGATATACATGATTTAGCTTCAAATGCAGGCGAAACAAACGAGTTAGCTTCAAATCCAAGCGAAACACATGATTTAGAATCAAATCAATGCGAAGTAGAAGGCTTAGCTTCAAATCCTGCGAAACGAATGATTTAGCTTCAAATACTTGCGAATATCACTTATATAGCTTCAAATGCAGACGAAACAAACGAGTTAGCTTTAAATCCATGCAAAAGGAACGACTTACCTTCAAATCAATGCGAAGTAGAAGGCTTAGTTTGAAATCCATGCGTATCAAGTTCTTCAGCTTCAAATACTTATGATCTACATGATTTAGCTTCAACTGCTTGGGAAGGAAACGAGTTAACTTCAAATCCATTCTAAACACATGATTTAGCTTCAAAAACATGCGAAACTCATGATTTAGCTTCAAATCAATGCGAAGTAGAAGGCTGATCTTCGAATCCATGCGAAACGAATGGTTTAGCTTCAAATACTTGCGAATATAAGTGATATAGCTTCAAATGCAAGCGACACAAACGAGTTAGCTTCAAATCCAAGCGAAACACATGATTTAGATCCAAATCAATGCGAAGTAGAAGGCTTATCTTCGAATCCATGCGAAACAAATGGTTTAGCTTCAATTATATGTGATATACATGATTCAGCTTCAAATGCAGGTGAAACAAACGAGTTAGCTTCAAATCCATTCAAAACACATGATTTAGCTTCAAATTCGTTCGAAAGACATGGTTTAGCGTACTATTCATGGGAATCAAATGGTTCAGATTCAAATACTTGTGATATACACGATGTAGATTCAACTGCATGCGAAACAAACGAGTTAGCTTCAAATCCAAGCGAAACACATGATTTATCTTCAAATCAATGCGAAGTAGCAGGCTTAGCTTCAAATCCATGCCAAACACATGATATAGCTTAAAATCAATGCGAAGCTGTTGGCTGATCGTCGAATCCATGCGAAACAAATGGTTTAGCTTCTACTACTTGTGATATACATGATTTAGCTTCAACTGCATGCGAAACAAACGAGTCAGCTTCAAATCCAAGCGAAACACATGATTTAGAATCAAATCAATGCGATGTAGAAGGCTTAGTTTCAAATCCAGCGAAACGAATGATTTACCTTCAAATACTTGCGAATATCACTGATATAGCTTCAAATGCTGGCGAAACAAACGAGTTAGCTTCAAATACATGCAAAAGACATGATTTACCTTCAAATCAATGCGAAGTAGAAGGCTTAGTTTGAAATCCGTGCGAATCAAGTTCTTTAGCTTCAAATACTTATGATATACATGATTTAGATTCAACTGCTTGGGAAGCAAACGAGTTACCTTCAAATCCATTCAAAACACATGATTTAGCTTCAAATCCATGCGAAACTCATGATTTAGCTTCAAATCAATGCGATGTAGAAGGCTGATCTTCGAATCCATGCGAATCAAATGGTTTAGCTTCAAATACTTGTGATATGCGTGATTTTGCATCAACTGCATGCAAAACCAACGAGTTATCTTCAAATCTAAGCGAAACACATGATTCAGATTCAAATCAATGCGAAGTAGAAGGCTTATCTTCGAATCCATGCGAAACAAATGGTTTAGCTTCTATTATATGTGATATACATGATTTAGCTTCAAATGCAGGTGAAACAAACGAGTTAGCTTCAAATCCATTCAAAACACATGATTTAGCTTCAAATTCATTCGAAAGACATGGTTTAGCGTACTATTCATGGGAATCAATTGGTTCAGATTCAAATACTTGTGATATACATGATATAGCTTCAAATGCAGGCGAAACAAACGAGTCAGCTTCAAATCCATGAGAAACACATTATTTAGCTTCAAATGAATGCGAAGTAGAAGGCTGATCTTCGAATCCATGCGAAACAAATGGTTTAGCTTCAATTATATGTGATACGCATGATTTAACTTCAAATGCATGCAAAACAAACGAGTTAGCTTCAAATCCATTCAAAACACATGATTTAGCTTCAAATTCGTTCGAAAGACATGGTTTAGCGTACTATTCATGGGAATCAAATGGTTCAGATTCAAATACTTGTGATATAGCTTCAAATGGAGGCGAAAAAAACGAGTTAGCTTCAAATACAAGCGAAACACATGATTTAGCTTTAATTCAATGCGAAGTAGAAGGCTTATCTTCGAATCCATGCGAACAAATGGTTTAGCTTTAAATACTTGTGATATACATGATTTAGCTTCAAATGCAGGCGAAACAAACGAGTTAGCTTCAAATCGATGCGAAACACATGATATAGCTTAAAATCAATGCGAAGCTGATGGCTGATCGTCGAATCCATGCAAACAAATGGTTTAGCTTCTACTACTTGTGATATACATGATTTAGCTTCAACTGCATGCGAAACAAACGAGTCAGCTTCAAATCCAAGCGAAACACATGATTTAGAATCAAATCAATGCGATGTAGAAGGCTTAGTTTCAAATCCAGCGAAACGAATGATTTACCTTCAAATACTTGCGAATATCACTGATATAGCTTCAAATGCTGGCGAAACAAACGAGTTAGCTTTAAATACATGCAAAAGACATGATTTACCTTCAAATCAATGCGAAGTAGAAGGCTTAGTTTGAAATCCATGCGAATGAAGTTCTTTAGCTTCAAATACTTATGATATACATGATTTAGCTTCAACTGCTTGGGAAGCAAACGAGTTAACTTCAAATCCATTCAAAACACATGATTTAGCTTCAAATCCATGCGAAACTCATGATTTAGCTTCAAATCAATGCGATGTAGAAGGCTGATCTTGGAATCCATGCGAATCAAATGGTTTAGATTCAAATACTTGTGACATACTTGATTTAGCATCAACAGCAAGCGAAACAAACGAGTTAGCTTCAAATCCATGCGAAACACATGATTTAGCTTCAAATCAATGCGAAGTAGAAGGCTGATCTCCGAATCCACACGAAACAGATTGTTTGGCTTCAAATACTTGTGTTATACATGACTTAGCTTCAACAGCATGCGAAACAAACGTGTTAGCTTCAAATACATGCGAGATACATGATTTAGCTTCAATTCAATGCGAAGTAGAAGGGTTTTCTTCGAATCCATGCGAAATAAATGGTTTAGCTTCTACTACTTTTGATATACATGATTTAGCTTCAAATGCAGGTGAAACAAACGAGTTAGCTTCAAATCCATTCAAAACATGATTTAGCTTCAAATTCATTCGAATAACATGGTTTAGCGTACTACTCATGGGAATCAATTGGTTCAGATTCAAATACTTGTGATATACATGATATAGCTTCAAATGCAGGCGAAACAAACGAGTCAGCTTCAAATCCATGAGAAACACATTATTTAGCTTCAAATGAATGCGAAGTAGAAGGCTGATCTTCGAATCCATGCGAAACAAATGGTTTAGCTTCAATTATATGTGATATGCATGATTTAACTTCAAATGCATGCGAAACAAACGAGTTAGCTTCAAATCCATTCAAAACACATGATTTAGCTTCAAATTCATTCGAAAGACATGGTTTAGCGTACTATTCATGGGAATCAAATGGTTCAGATTCAAATACTTGTGATATACATCATATAGCTTCAAATGCAGGCGAAACAAACGAGTCAGCTTCAAATCCATGCGAAACACATGATTTAGCTTTAATTCAATGCGAAGTAGAAGGCTTATCTTCGAATCCATGCGAACAAATGGTTTAGCTTTAAATACTTGTGATATACATGATTTAGCTTCAAATGCAGGCGAAACAAACGAGTTAGCTTCAAATCGATGCGAAACACATGATATAGCTTAAAATCAATGCGAAGCTGATGGCTGATCGTCGAATCCATGCGAAACAAATGGTTTAGCTTCTACTACTTGTGATATACATGATTTAGCTTCAACTGCATGCGAAACAAACGAGTCAGCTTCAAATCCAAGCGAAACACATGATTTAGAATCAAATCAATGCGAAGTAGAAGGCTTAGCTTCAAATCCTGCGAAACGAATGATTTAGCTTCAAATACTTGCGAATATCACTGATATAGCTTCAAATGCAGACGAAACAAACGAGTTAGCTTTAAATCCATGCAAAAGGCACGACTTACCTTCAAATCAATGCGAAGTAGAAGGCTTAGTTTGAAATCCATGCGTATCAAGTTCGTCAGCTTCAAATACTTATGATATACATGATTTAGCTTCAACTGCTTGGGAAGGAAACGAGTTAACTTCAAATCCATTCTAAACACATGACTTAGCTGCAAATCCATGCGAAACTCATGATTTAGCTTCAAATCAATGCGAAGTAGAAGGCTTAGCTTCAAATCCTGCGAAACGAATGATTTAGCTTCAAATACTTGCGAATATCACTGATATAGCTTCAAATGCTGGCGAAACAAACGAGTTAGCCTTAAATCCATGCAAAAGACATGATTTACCTTCAAATCAATGCGAAGTAGAAGGCTTAGTTTGAAATCCACGCGAATCAAGTTCTTTAGCTTCAAATACTTATGATATACATGATTTAGCTTCAACTGCTTGGGAAGCAAACGAGTTAACTTCAAATCCATTCAAAACACATGACTTAGCTGCAAATCCATGCGAAACTCATGATTTAGCTTCAAATCAATGCGATGTAGAAGGCTGATCTTCGAATCCATGCGAATCAAATGGTTTAGCTTCAAATACTTGTGATATGCGTGATTTTGCTTCAACTGCATGCAAAACCAACGAGTTATCTTCAAATCTAAGCGAAACACATAATTCAGATTCAAATCAATGCGAAGTAGAACGCTTAGCTTCAAATCCATGCGAAACAAATGGTTTAGATTCAAATACTTGTGACATACTTGATTTAGCTTCAACAGCAAGCGAAACAAACGAGTTAGCTTCAAATCCATGCGAAACACATGATTTAGCTTCAAATCAATGCGAAGTAGAATGCCGATCTTCAAATCCACACGAAATAGATGGTTTGGCTTCAAATACTTGTGATGTAAATGATTTAGCTTCAACTGCATGCGAAACAAACGAGTTAGCTTCAAATCCATCCGAAACAAATGGTTTAGCTTCAATTATATGTGATATACATGATTTAGCTTCAAATGCATGCGAAACAAACGAGTTAGCTTCAAATCCATGCGAAACACATGATTTAGCTTCAAATGAATGCGAAGTAGAAGGCTGATCTTCGAATCCATGCGAAACGAATGGTTTAGCTTTAAATACTTGTGATATACATGATTTAGCTTCAAATGCAGGCGAAACAATCGAGTTAGCTTCAAATCCAAGCGAAACACATGATTTAGAATCAAATCAATGCGAAGTAGAAGGCTTAACTTCAAATCCTGCGAAACGAATGATTTAGCTTCAAATACTTGCGAATATCACTGATATAGCTTCAAATGCAGACGAAACAAACGAGTTAGCTTTAAATCCATGCAAAAGGCACGACTTACCTTCAAATCAATGCGAAGTAGAAGGCTTAGTTTGAAATCCATGCGTATCAAGTTCGTCAGCTTCAAATACTTATGATATACATGATTTAGCTTCAACTGCTTGGGAAGGAAACGAGTTAACTTCAAATCCATTCTAAACACATGACTTAGCTGCAAATCCATGCGAAACTCATGATTTAGCTTCAAATCAATGCGAAGTAGAAGGCTTAGCTTCAAATCCTGCGAAACGAATGATTTAGCTTCAAATACTTGCGAATATCACTGATATAGCTTCAAATGCTGGCGAAACAAACGAGTTAGCCTTAAATCCATGCAAAAGACATGATTTACCTTCAAATCAATGCGAAGTAGAAGGCTTAGTTTGAAATCCACGCGAATCAAGTTCTTTAGCTTCAAATACTTATGATATACATGATTTAGCTTCAACTGCTTGGGAAGCAAACGAGTTAACTTCAAATCCATTCAAAACACATGACTTAGCTGCAAATCCATGCGAAACTCATGATTTAGCTTCAAATCAATGCGATGTAGAAGGCTGATCTTCGAATCCATGCGAATCAAATGGTTTAGCTTCAAATACTTGTGATATGCGTGATTTTGCTTCAACTGCATGCAAAACCAACGAGTTATCTTCAAATCTAAGCGAAACACATAATTCAGATTCAAATCAATGCGAAGTAGAACGCTTAGCTTCAAATCCATGCGAAACAAATGGTTTAGATTCAAATACTTGTGACATACTTGATTTAGCTTCAACAGCAAGCGAAACAAACGAGTTAGCTTCAAATCCATGCGAAACACATGATTTAGCTTGAAATCAATGCGAAGTAGAATGCCGATCTTCAAATCCACACGAAATAGATGGTTTGGCTTCAAATACTTGTGATGTAAATGATTTAGCTTCAACTGCATGCGAAACAAACGAGTTAGCTTCAAATCCATCCGAAACAAATGGTTTAGCTTCAATTATATGTGATATACATGATTTAGCTTCAAATGCATGCGAAACAAACGAGTTAGCTTCAAATCCATGCGAAACACATGATTTAGCTTCAAATGAATGCGAAGTAGAAGGCTGATCTTCGAATCCATGCGAAACGAATGGTTTAGCTTTAAATACTTGTGATATACATGATTTAGCTTCAAATGCAGGCGAAACAATCGAGTTAGCTTCAAATCCAAGCGAAACACATGATTTAGAATCAAATCAATGCGAAGTAGAAGGCTTAGCTTCAAATCCTGCGAAACGAATGATTTAGCTTCAAATACTTGCGAATATCACTGATATAGCTTCAAATGCAGACGAAACAAACGAGTTAGCTTTAAATCCATGCAAAAGGCACGACTTATCTTCAAATCAATGCGAAGTATAAGGCTTAGTTTGAAATCCATGCGTATCAAGTTCTTCAGCTTCAAATACTTATGATATACATGATTTAGCTTCAACTGCTTGGGAAGCAAACGAGTTAACTTCAAATCCATTCAAAAAACATGACTTAGCTGCAAATCCATGCGAAACTCATGATTTGGCTTCAAATCAATGCGATGTAGAAGGCCGATCTTCGAATCCACACGAAATAGATGGTTTAGCTTCAAATACTTGTGATGTACATGATTTAGCTTCAACTGCATGCGAAACAAACGAGTTAGCTTCAAATCCATCCGAAACAAATGGTTTAGCTTCAATTATATGTGATATACATGATTTAGCTTCAAATGCATGCGAAACAAACGAGTTAGCTTCAAATCCATGCGAAACACATGATTTAGCTTCAAATGAATGCGAAGTAGAAGGCTGATCTTCGAATCCATGCGAAACGAATGGTTTAGCTTTAAATACTTGTGATATACATGATTTAGCTTCAAATGCAGGCAAAACAAACGAGTTAGCTTCAAATCCAAGCGAAACACATGATTTAGAATCAAATCAATGCGAACTAGAAGGCTTAGCTTCAAATCCTGCGAAACGAATGATCTAGCTTCAAATACTTGCGAATATCACTGATATAGCTTCAAATGCAGACGAAACAAACGAGTTAGCTTTAAATCCATGCAAAAGGCACGACTTACCTTCAAATCAATGCGAAGTAGAAGGCTTAGTTTGAAATCCATGCGTATCAAGATCTTCAGCTTCAAATACTTATGATATACATGATTTAGCTTCAACTGCTTGGGAAGGAAACGAGTTAACTTCAAATCCATTCTAAACACATGATTTAGCTTCAAAAACATGCGAAACTCATGATTTAGCTTCAAATCAATGCGAAGTAGAAGGCTGATCTTCGAATCCATGCGAAACGAATGGTTTAGCTTCAAATACTTGCGAATATAAGTGATATAGCTTCAAATGCAAGCGACACAAACGAGTTAGCTTCAAATCCAAGCGAAACACATGATTTAGATCCAAATCAATGCGAAGTAGAAGGCTTATCTTCGAATCCATGCGAAACAAATGGTTTAGCTTCAATTATATGTGATATACATGATTCAGCTTCAAATGCAGGTGAAACAAACGAGTTAGCTTCAAATCCATTCAAATCACATGATTTAGCTTCAAATTCGTTCGAAAGACATGGTTTAGCGTACTATTCATGGGAATCAAATGGTTCAGATTCAAATACTTGTGATATACATGATTTAGTTTCAAATGCAGGCGAAACAAACGAGTTAGCTTCAAATCGATGCGAAACACATGATATAGCTAAAATCAATGCGAAGCTGATGGCTGATCGTCGAATCCATGCGAAACAAATGGTTTAGCTTCAATTATATGTGATATGCATGATTTAACTTCAAATGCATGCGAAACAAACGAGTTAGCTTCAAACCCATTCAAAACACATGATTTAGCTTCAAATTCATTCGAAAGACATGGTTTAGCGTACTATTCATGGGAATCAAATGGTTCAGATTCAAATACTTGTGATATACATCATATAGCTTCAAATGCAGGCGAAACAAACGAGTTAGCTTCAAATCGATGCGAAACACATGATATAGCTTAAAATCAATGCGAAGCTGATGGCTGATCGCCGAATCCATGCGAAAGAAATGGTTTAGCTTCTACTACTTTTGATATACATGATTTAGCTTCAACTGCATGCGAAACAAACGAGTCAGCTTCAAATCCAAGCGAAACACATGATTTAGAATCAAATCAATGCGATGTAGAAGGCTTAGTTTCAAATCCAGCGAAACGAATGATTTACCATCAAATACTTGCGAATATCACTGATATAGCTTCAAATGCTGGCGAAACAAAAGAGTTAGCTTTAAATCCATGCAAAAGACATGATTTACCTTCAAATCAATGCGAAGTAGAAGGCTTAGTTTGAAATCCATGCGAATCAAGTTCTTTAGCTTCAAATACTTATGATATACATGATTTAGCTTCAACTGCTTGGGAAGCAAACGAGTTAACTTCAAATCCATTCAAAACACATGACTTAGCTGCAAATCCATGCGAAACTCATGATTTAGCTTCAAATCAATGCGATGTAGAAGGCTGATCTTCGAATCCACACGAAATAGATGGTTTAGCTTCAAATACTTGTGATATACATGATTTAGCTTCAAATGCAGGCGAAACAAACGAGTCAGCTTCAAATCCATGCGAAACACATGATTTAGCTTTAATTCAATGCGAAGTAGAAGGCTTATCTTCGAATCCATGCGAACAAATGGTTTAGCTTTAAATACTTGTGATATACTTGATTTAGCTTCAAATGCAGGCGAAACAAACGAGTTAGCTTCAAATCGATGCGAAACACATGATATAGCTTAAAATCAATGCGAAGCTGATGGCTGATCGCCGAATCCATGCGAAACAAATGGTTTAGCTTCAATTATATGTGATATGCATGATTTAGCTTCAACTGCATGCGAAACAAACGAGTCAGCTTCAAATTCAAGCGAAACACATGATTTAGAATCAAATCAATGCGATGTAGAAGGCTTAGTTTCAAATCCAGCGAAACGAATGATTTACCATCAAATACTTGCGAATATCACTGATATAGCTTCAACTGCATGCGAAACAAACGAGTCAGCTTCAAATCCAAGCGAGACACATGATTTAGAATCAAATCAATGCGATGTAGAAGGCTCAGTTTCAAATCCAGCGAAACGAATGATTTACCATCAAATACTTGCGAATATCACTGATATAGCTTCAAATGCTAGCGAAACAAACGAGTTAGCTTTAAATCCATGCAAAAGACATGATTTACCTTCAAATCAATGCGAAGTAGAAGGCTTAGTTTGAAATCCATGCGAATCAAGTTCTTTAGCTTCAAATACTTATGATATACATGATTTAGCTTCAACTGCTTGGGAAGCAATCGAGTTAACTTCAAATCCATTCAAAACACATGACTTAGCTGCAAATCCATGCGAAACTCATGATTTAGCTTCAAATCAATGCGATGTAGAAGGCTGATCTTCGAATCCACACGAAATAGATGGTTTAGCTTCAAATACTTGTGATGTACATGATTTAGCTTCAACTGCATGCGAAACAAACGAGTTAGTTTCAAATCCATCCGAAACAAATGGTTTAGCTTCAATTATATGTGATATACATGATTTAGCTTCAAATGCATGCGAAACAAACGAGTTAGCTTCAAATCCATGCGAAACACATGATTTAGCTTCAAATGAATGCGAAGTAGAAGGCTGATCTTCGAATCCATGCGAAACGAATGGTTTAGCTTCAAATACTTGTGATATACTTGATTTAGCTTCAACAGCATGCGAAACAAACGAGTTAGCTTCAAAAACCATGCGGAAAACATGATTATCTCCAAATCGATGCGAAGTAGAAGGCTTAACTACGAATTCAAGCGAAACAAATGGTTTAGCTTCAAATACTTGTGATATACATGGTTTAGCTTCAAATCCATACGGAACACATGATTTAGCTGCAAATCTATGCGAAGCAGAAGGCTGATCTTCGAATCCATGCGAAACAAATGGTTTAGCTTCAAATACTTGTGATATACTTGATTTATATTCAAGTGCGTGCGAAACAAACGAGTTAAATTGCAATCCATGCGAAACACATGATTTAGCTAAAAATCAATGCGAAGTAGAAGAGTTATCTTCGAATCCATGCGAAACAAATGGTTTAGATTCAAATACTTGTGATATACATGATTTAGCTTCAACTTCATGTGAAACAGACGTGTTAGCTTCAAATTCAAGCGAAAAAACATGGTTCAGCTTCAAATCAATGCGAAGTAGAAGGCTTAGCTTCAAATCCATGCGACACAAATGATTAGGCTCAAATGCTTGTGATGTGCATGAATTAGCTTCAAATGAATGCGAAACAAACGAGTTAAATTGAAATCCATGCGAAACACATGAGTTAGCTTTAAATCCTTGCGAATCAAATGGTTGAGCTTCAAATACTTGTGATATAGATGATTTAGCTTCAACTGCATGTGAAACGAACGTGTTAGCTTCAAATCCAAGCGAAACACATGATTTAGCTTCAAATTCATTCGAAACACATGGTTTAGCTTGAAATTCATGTGAAACAAATGGATCAGCTTCAAATAATTGTGATATACATGATTTTGCTTCAAATGCAGGCGAAACAAACGAGTTAGCTTCAAATCCATGCGAAACACAGGATTTAACTTCAAATCAATGCGAAGTAGAAGGCTTATCTTAGAATCCATGCGAAACAAATGGTTTAGCATCAAATACCTGTGATATACATGATTTAGCATCAACTGCATGCGAAAAAAAAGAAATAGCTTGAAATCCATGCGAAACATATGATTTAGCTTAAAATCAATGCGAAGTAGAAGGCTTATCTTCGAATCCATGCGAAACAAATTGTTTAGCTTCAAATACCTGTGATATACATGATTTCGCTTCAAATGCAGGCGAAACAAACAAGTTAGCTTCAAATCCAAGCGAAACACATAACTTAGCTTCTAATCAACGCGAAGCAGAAGGCTTATCTTCAAATCCATGCGAAACAAGTGGTTCAGCTTCAAATACTTGTGATGTGCATGATTCAGCTTCAAATGCATGCGAAAAAAACGAGTTAGCTTCAAATCCATGCGAAACACATGGTTTAGCTTCAAATCAATGCGAAGTAGAAGGCTTATCTTAGAATCCATGCGAAACAAATGGTTTAGCATCAAATACCTGTGATATACATGATTTAGCTTCAACTGCATGCGAAACAAACGAGTTAGCTTTAAATCCTTGCGAATCAAATGGTTGAGCTTCAAATACTTGGGTTATACATGATTCATACTCAACTGCATGCGTAACAAACGAGTTAACTCCAAATCTATGAGAAACACATGATTTAGCTTCAAATTCATTCCAAACACATGGTTTATCCTAATATTCATGCGAAACAAATGGTTCAGCTTCAAATACTTGTGATATACATGATTTAGCTTCAACTGCATGTGAAACGAACGTGTTAGCTTCAAATCCAAGCGAAACACATGATTTAGCTTCAAATTCATTCGAAACACATGGTTTAGCTTAAAATTCATGCGAAACAAATTGTTTAGCTTCAAATACTTTTGATATACATGAGTCAGCCTCAACTGCAGGCGAAACAAACGCGTTAGCTTCAAATCCATGCGAAGCACATGATTTAGCTTCAAATTCATTCGAAACACATGGTTTAGCTTAATATTCATGCGAAACAAATGGTTCAGCTTCAAATAATTGTGATATATATGATTTATATTCAAATGCAGGCGAAACAAACGAGTTAGCTTCAAATCCATGCGAAACACAGGATTTAACTTCAAATCGATGCGATGTATAAGGCTTATCTTCGAATCCATGCGAATCAAATGGTTTAGCATCAAATAGCTGTGATATACATGATTTAGCTTCAACTGCTTGCGAAAAAAAGAAATAGCTTGAAATCCATGCGAAACATATGATTTAGCTTAAAAACAATGCGAAGTAGAAGGCTTATCTTCGAATCCATGCGAAACAAATTGATTAGCTTCAAATGCTTGGGATATACATGGGTAAGCCTCAACTGCATGCGTAACAAACGAGTTAACTCCAAATCTATGCGAAACACATGATTTAGCTTCAAATTCATTCCAAACACATGGTTTATCCTAATATTCATGCGAAACAAATGGTTCAGCTTCATACAATTGTGATATACATGATTTAGCTTCAACTGCATGCGAAACAAACGAGCTAGCCTCAAATCCATTCAAAACACATGATTTAGCTTCAAATTCATTCGAAAAACATGGTTTAGCGTAATATTCATGGGAATCAAATGGTTCAGATTCAAATACTTGTGATATACATGATATAGCTTCAAATGCGGGCGAAACAAACGAGTCAGCTTCAAATCCATGCGAAACACATGATTTATCCTCAAATAAATGCGAAGTAGAAGGCTTAGCTTCAAATCCGTGCCAATCAAAAGTGTTCGCTTCAAATACTTGTGATATACATGATTTAGCTTCAACAGCATGCGAAACAAACGAGTTAGCTTCAAATCCAAGCGAAAAATATGATTTAGCATCAAGTCAACGCGAAGTAGAAGGCTTATTTTCGAATCCTTGCAAAACAAATGCTTTAGCTTCAAATACTTGGGATATACATGATTTAGATTCAACTGCATGCGAAACAAACGAGTTAGCTTCAAATCCTAGCGAATCACATCATTTAGCTTCAAATAAGTGCGAAGCAGATGGCTTAGCATCAAATCCATGCGTAATAAATGAGATACCTTCAAATACTTGTGATATAAATGGAATAGCTTGAAATGCAAGCGGAACAAACGAGTATGATTCAAATCCAAGCGAAACAAATTATTTAGCTTCAAATCAATGCGAAGTAGAAGGCTGATCTCCGAATCCACACGAAACAGATTGTTTGGCTTCAAATACTTGTGTTATACATGACTTAGCTTCAACAGCATGCGGAACAAACGTGTTACCTTCAAGTCCATGCGAGATACATGATTTAGCTTCAATTCAATACGAAATAGAGGGCTTATCTTCGAATCCATGCGAAACAAATGGTTTAGTTCAAATACTTGTGATATACATGATTTAGCTTCAACTGCATGCGAAACCAATCAGTTAGCTTCAAATACAAGCGAAAAACATGATTTCGCTTCAAATCAATGCGAAGCAGAATGCTTAGCTTCAAATCCATGCGAAACGAATGGTTTAGCTTCAAATACTTGCGAATATAAGTGATATAGCTTCAAATACAGGCGACACAAACGAGTTATCTTCAAATCCATGCGAAACACATGATTTAAATTCCAATCAATGTGAAGCAGAAGGCTTAGCTTCAAATCAATGTGAAACAAATGGTTCAGCTTCAAATACTTGTGATATACATGATTTAGATTCAACTTCTTGCAAAACCAGCGAGTTAGCTTCAAATCCAAGCGAAACACATGATTTAGAATCAAATCAATGCGAAGTAGAAGGCTTACCTTCGAATCCACACGAAACAGATGGTTTAGCTTCAAATACTGGTGACGTACATGATTTAGCATCAACTGCATGCGAAACAAACGTGTTAGCTTCAAATCCATGCCAAATACATGATTTAGCTTCAATTCAATACGAAGTAGAAGGCTTATCATCGAATCCAGGCGAAACTAATGGTTCAGCTTCAAATACTTGTGATATACGTGATTTAGCTTCAACTTCATGCGAAATCAACGAATTAGCTTCAAATCCTTTCAAAACACATGAATTAGCTTCAAATTCATTCGAAACACTTGGTTTAGCTTAATATTCATGCCAAACAAATGGTTCAGCTTCAGATACTTATGATATATATGATTTAGCTTCAACTGCATGCGAAACAAACGAGTCAGCTTCAAATCCATGCGAAACAAATGGTTCAGCTTCAAATACTTGTGATATACGTGATTTAGCTTCAACTGCAGGCGAGAAAAACGAGTCAGTTTCAAATGCAAGCGAAACACATGATTTAGCCTCAAATCAATGTGATGTAGAAGACTTAGCTTCAAATCCGTGCGAATCAAAAGTTGTAGCTTCAAATACTTGTGATATTCATGATTTAGCTTCAACTGCATGCGAAACCAACCAGTTAGCTTCAAATACAAGCGAAACACATGATTTCGCTTCAAATCAATGCGAAGTAGAGGGCTTATCTTCGAATCCATGCGAAACAAATGGTTTAGTTCAAATACATGTGATATACATGATTTAGCTTCAACTGCATGCGAAACCAACCAGATAGCTTCAAATACAAGCGAAACACATGATTTCGCTTCAAATCAATGCGAAGCAGAAGGCTTAGCTTCAAATCCAGGCGAAATGAATTGTTTAGCTTCAAATACTTGCGAATATAAGTAATATAGCTTCAAATGCATGCGAAACAAACGAGTTAGCTTCAAATCCAAGCGAAACACATGATTTATCTTCAAATCAATGCGAAGTAGAAGTCTTATCTTCAAATCCATACCAATCAAACGGTTTATCTTCAAATACTTGTGTTATACATTATTTAGCTTCAACTGCATGCGAAACAAACGAGTTAGCTTCAGATCCATGCAAAACACATGATTTAGCTTCAAATTCATTCGAAACACTTGGTTTAGCTTAATATTCATGCCAAACAAAAGGTTCAGCTACAAATACTTATGATATACATGATTTAGCTTCAACTGCATGCGAAAAAAACGAGTTAGCTTCAAATGCAAGCGAACAAATGATTTAGCCTCAAATCAATGCTAAGTAGAAGCCTTAGCTTCAGATCCGTGCGAATCAAAAGTTGTAGCTTCAAATACTTCTGATATTCATGATTTAGCTACAACTGCATCCGAAACAGATGGTTCAGCTTCAAATACTTGTGATGAACATGATTTAGCTTCATCTGTATGCGAAACAAACGAGTTATATTCGAATCCAAGCGAAACACATGATTTAGTTTCAAATCAATGCGAAGTAGAAGGCTGATCTTCGTATCCACACGAAACAGATTATTTAGCTTCAAATACTTGTGATGAACATGATTTAGCTTCAACTGCATGCGAAACAAACGAGTTATCTTCAAATCCAAGCGAAACACATGATTTAGTTTCAAATCAATGCGAAGTAGAAGCGTGATCTCCGAATCCACACGAAACAGATTGTTTAGCTTCAAATACTTGTGATATATATGATTTAGCTTCAACAGCATGCCAAACAAACGTGTAAGCTTCAAATCCATGCGAAATACATGATTTAGCTTCAACTGCATGCGAAACAAACGAGTTATCTTCAAATCCAAGCGAAACACATGATTTAGTTTCAAATCAATGCGAAGTAGAAGGCTGATCTTCGTATCCACACGAAACAGATTATTTAGCTTCAAATACTTGTGATGAACATGATTTAGCTTCAACTGCGTGCAAAACAAACGAGTTATCTTCAAATCCAAGCGAAACACATGATTTAGTTTCAAATCAATGCGAAGTAGAAGGCTGATCTCCGAATCCACACGAAACAGATTGTTTAGCTTCAAATACTTGTGATATACATGATTTAGCTTCAACACCATGCGAAACAAACGTGTTTGCTTGAAATCCATGCGAAATACATGATTTAGCTTCAATTCAATACGAAGTAGAAGGCTTATCATCGAATCTATGCGAAACAAATGGTTCAGCTTCAAATACTTGTGATATACGTGATTTAGCTTCAACTGCATGCGAAACCAACGAATTAGCTTCAAATCCTTTCGAAACACATGACTTAGCTTCAAATTCATTCGAAACACTTGGTTTAGCTTAATATTCATGCCAAACAAAAGGTTCAGCTTCAAATACTTATGATATACATGATTTAGCTTCAACTGCATGAGAATAAAACGAGTTAGCTTCAAATGCAAGCGAAACACATGATTTAGCTTCATATCAATGCGAAGTAGAAGGCTGATCTCCGAATCCACACGAAACAGATTGTTTGGCTTCAAATACTTGTGTTATACATGACTTAGCTTCAACAGCATGCGGAACAAACGTGTTACCTTCAAGTCCATGCGAGATACATGATTTAGCTTCAATTCAATTCGAAATAGAGGGCTTATCTTCGAATCCATGCGAAACAAATGGTTTAGTTCAAATACTTGTGATATACATGATTTAGCTTCAACTGCATGCGAAACCAACCAGTTAGCTTCAAATACAAGCGAAACACATGATTTCGCTTCAAATCAATGCGAAGCAGAAGGCTTAGCTTCAAATCCGTGCGTATCAAAAGTTGTAGCTTCAAATACTTGTGATATTTATGATTTAGCTTCAACTGCATCCGAAACAGATGGTTCAGCTTCAAATACTTGTGATGAACATGATTTAGCTTCATCTGTATGCGAAACAAACGAGTTATATTCGAATCCAAGCGAAACACATGATTTAGTTTCAAATCAATGCGAAGTAGAAGGCTGATCTTCGTATCCACACGAAACAGATTATTTAGCTTCAAATACTTGTGATGAACATGATTTAGCTTCAACTACATGCGAAACAAACGAGTTATCTTCAAATCCAAGCGAAACACATGATTTAGTTTCAAATCAATGCGAAGTAGAAGGCTGATCTCCGAATCCAAACGAAACAGATTGTTTAGCTTCAAATACTTGTGATACACATGATTTAGCTTCAACACCATGCGAAACAAACGTGTTAGCTTGAAATCCATGCGAAATACATGATTTAGCTTCAATTCAATACGAAGTAGAAGGCTTATCATCGAATCCACGCGAAACAAATGGTTCAGCTTCAAATACTTGTGATATACGTGATTTAGCTTCAACTGCATGCGAAACCAACGAATTAGCTTCAAATCCTTTCAAAACACATGACTTAGCTTCAAATTCATTCGAAACACTTGGTTTAGCTTAATATTCATGCCAAACAAAAGGTTCAGCTTCGAATACTTATGATATACATGATTTAGCTTCAACTGCATGCGAATAAAACGAGTTAGCTTCAAATGCAAGCGAAACAAATGATTTAGCTTCATATCAATGCGAAGTAGAGGGTTTATCTTCGAATCCATGCGAAACAAATGGTTTAGTTCAAATACATGTGATATACATGATTTAGCTTCAACTGCATGCGAAACCAAGCAGATAGCTTCAAATACAAGCGAAACACATGATTTCGCTTCAAATCAATGCGAAGCAGAAGGCTTAGCTTCAAATCCAGGCGAAACGAATTGTTTAGCTTCAAATACTTGCGAATATAAGTAATATAGCTTCAAATGCATGCGAAACAAACGAGTTAGCTTCAAATCCAAGCGAAACACACGATTTATCTTCAAATCAATGCGAAGTAGAAGTCTTAGCTTCAAATCCATACCAATCAAACGGTTTATCTTCAAATACTTGTGTTATACATTATTTAGCTTCAACTGCATGCGAAACAAACGAGTTAGCTTCAGATCCATGCAAAACACATGATGTAGCTTCAAATTCATTCGAAACACTTGGTTTAGCTTAATATTCATGCCAAACAAAAGGTTCAGCTACAAATACTTATGATATACATGATTTAGCTTCAACTGCATGCGAAAAAAACGAGTTAGCTTCAAATGCAAGCGAACAAATGATTTAGCCTCAAATCAATGCTAAGTAGAAGCCTTAGCTTCAGATCCGTGCGAATCAAAAGTTGTAGCTTCAAATACTTGTGATATTCATGATTTAGCTTCAACTGCATCCGAAACAGATGGTTCAGCTTCAAATACTTGTGATGAACATGATTTTGCTTCATCTGTATGCGAAACAAACGAGTTATATTCGAATCCAAGCGAAACACATGATTTAGTTTCAAATCAATGCGAAGTAGAAGGATGATCTTCGTATCCACACGAAACAGATTATTTAGCTTCAAATACTTGTGATGAACATGATTTAGCTTCAACTACATGCGAAACAAACGAGTTATCTTCAAATCCAAGCGAAACACATGATTTAGTTTCAAATCAATGCGAAGTAGAAGGCTGATCTCCGAATCCAAACGAAACAGATTGTTTAGCTTCAAATACTTGTGATATACATGATTTAGCTTCAACTGCATGCGAAACCAATCAGTTAGCTTCAAATACAAGCGAAACACATGATTTCGCTTCAAATCAATGCGAACCAGAAGGCTTAGCTTCAAATCCATGCGAAACGAATTGATTAGCTTCAAATACTTGCGAATATAAGTGATATAGCTTCAAATGCAGGCGACACAAACGAGTTATCTTCAAATCCATGCGAAACACATGATTTAAATTCCAATCAATGTGAAGCAGAAGGCTTAGCTTCAAATCAATGTGAAACAAATGGTTCAGCTTCAAATACTTGTGATATACATGATTTAGATTCAACTTCATGCAAAACCAGCGAGTTAGCTTCAAATCCAAGCGAAACACATGATTTAGAATCAAATCAATGCGAAGTAGAAGGCTTACCTTCGAATCCACACGAAACAGATGGTTTAGCTTCAAATACTTGTGATGTACATGATTTAGCATCAACTGCATGCGAAACAAACGTGTTAGCTTCAAATCCATGCCAAATACATGATTTAGCTTCAATTCAATACGAAGTAGAAGGCTTATCATCGAATCCAGGCGAAACAAATGGTTCAGCTTCAAATACTTGTGATATCTGTGATTTAGCTTCAACTTCATGCGAAATCAACGAATTAGCTTCAAATCCTTTCAAAACACATGAATTAGCTTCAAATTCATTCGAAACACTTGGTTTAGCTTAATATTCATGCCAAACAAAACGTTCAGCTTCAGATACTTATGATATATATGATTTAGCTTCAACTGCATGCGAAACAAACGAGTCAGCTTCAAATCCATGCGAAACACATGATTTAGCTTCAAATGAATGCGAAGTAGAAGGCTGATCTTCGAATCCATGCGAAACAAATGGTTTAGCTTCAAATACTTGTGATATACATGATTTACATTCAACAGCAAGAGAAACAAACGAGTTAGCTTCAAATCCATGCGAAACACATGATTTAGCATCAAATCAATTCGAAGTAGAAGTCTTACCTTCGAATCCACACGAAACATATGGTTTAGCTTCAAATACTTGTGATGTACATGATTTAGCATCAACTGCATGCGAAACAAAAAAGCTAAGCTTCAAATCCAAGCGAAAAATATGATTTAGCTTCAAATCAATGCGAAGTAGAAGGCTGATCTCCGAAACCACACGAAACAGATTGTTTGGCTTCAAATACTTGTGTTATACATGACTTAGCTTCAACAGCATGCGAAACAAAGGTGTTAGCTTCAAATCCATGCGAAATACATGATTTAGCTTCAATTCAATACGAAGTAGAATGCTTATCAAGGAATCAATGCGAAACAAATGGTTCAGATTCAAATACTTGTGATATACATAATTTAGCTTCAACTGCATGCGAAACAAACGAGTTAGCTTCAAATCCATGCGAAACAATTCGTTTAGCTTCATATACTTCTGATATTCATGATTTAACTTCAACTGCATGTGAAACAAACGAGTTAGCTTGAAATCCATGCGAAACACATGATTTAACTTCAAATCAATGCGAAGTAGAAGGCTGATCTTCGAATCCATGCGAAACAAATGGTTTAGCTTTAAATACTTGTGATATACTTGATTTAGGTTCAACAGCATGCGAAACAAACGAGTTAGCATCAAATCCAGCGAAAAATATGATTTAACGTCAAATCGACGTGAATTAGAAGGCTTAGCTTGAAATCCAAGCAAAACAAATTATTTAGCTTCAGATCAATGCGAAGTAGAATGCGTAGTTACAAATCCATGCGAAACAAATGGTTTAGCTTCAAATACTTGTGGTATACATAATTTAGCTTCAAGTGCGTGCGAAACAAACCTCTTAGCTTCAAATCCAAGCGAAATACATGATTTATCTTCAAATCAATGCGAGGTAGAAGGCTTAGCTCCAAATCCATGCGAATCGAACGGTTTAGCTTCAAATACTTGTGATATACTTGATTTATATTCAAGTGCATGCGAAACAAACGTGTTAGCTTCAAATCCAAGCGAAAAACATAATTTAGCATCACGACAACGCGAAGTTGAAGTGCTTAGCTTCAAATCCATGCGATACAAATGGTTTAGCTACAAAGACTTGTTTTATACATGATTTAGCTTCAACTGCATGGGAAACAGATGGTTCAGCTTCAAATACTTGTGATGAACATGATTTAGCTTCAACTGCATGCGAATCAATTGGTTTAGCACCAAATACTTGTGATATACACGATTTTGCTTCAAATGCAGGCGAAACGAATGAGTTAGCTTCAAATACAAGCGAAACACATGATTCTGCCTCAAGTCAATGCGAAATAGAAGGTTTAGCTTCAAATCCATGCGAAACAAAAAGTTAAGATTCTAATACGTGTGACACACATGATTTAGTTTCAAATGCATGCGAAACTAACGAGTTAGTTTCAAATACAAGCGAAACACACGATTCCGCTTCAAATCAGTGCGAAACAAATGGTTTAGCTTCAAATACTTGTGATATACATGATTTAGTTTCAACTGCATGCGAAACAAACGAGTTAGCTTTAGATCCAAGCGAAACACATGATTCAGCTTCAAATCAATGCGAAGTAGAAGGCTTATTTTGAAATCCATGCGAATCAAATGGTTTAGCTTCAAATAATTGTGATGTACATGATTTAGCTTCAACTGCATGCGAAACAAACGAGATAGCTTTAAATCCGTGCGAAACAGATGATTTAGATTAAAATCAATGCGAAGTAGAAGCCTTATCTTCGAATTCCATGCGAAACAAATGGTGTAGCTTCAAATACCTGTGATATACATGATTTAACATCAAATACACGCGAAGAAAACGAGTTAGCTTCAAATCCATGCGAAATACATGATTTAGCTTCAAATTCTTTCGAAACACGTGGTGTAGATAAATATTCATTGCGAAACAAATGGTTCAGCTTCAAATACTTATGATATACATGATTTAGCTTCAACTGCATGTGAAACAAACGTGTTAGCTTCGAATTCAAGTGAAACACAGGATTCAGCTTCACTTCAATGCGAAGTAGAAGGCTGATCTTCGAATCCTTGCGAAACAATTGGTTTAGCTTCAAATGCTTGTGATATACATGATTTAGCTTCAACAGCATGCAAAACTAACGATTTAGGTTCAAATCCATGCGAAACGCATGATTTGGCTTCAAATCAATGCGAAGTAGAAGGCTTATCTTCGTATCTATGCGAAACAAATGGTTTAGCTTCAAATAATTGTGATATACATGATTTAGCTTCAACTGCATGCGACACAAACGAGTTATCTTCGAATCCAAGCGAAACACATGATTTAGCTTCAAATCAATGCGAAGTAGAAGGCTGATCTTCGTATCCACACGAAACAGATTATTTAGCTTCAAATACTTGTGATGAACATGATTTAGCTTCAACTACATGCGAAACAAACGAGTTATCTTCAAATCCAAGCGAAACACATGATTTAGTTTCAAATCAATGCGAAGTAGAAGGCTGATCTCCGAATCCACACGAAACAGATTGTTTAGCTTCAAATACTTGTGATATACATGATTTAGCTTCAACACCATGCGAAACAAACGTGTTTGCTTGAAATCCATGCGAAATACATGATTTAGCTTCAATTCAATACGAAGTAGAAGGCTTATCATCGAATCCACGCGAAACAAATGGTTCAGCTTCAAATACTTGTGAAATACGTGATTTAGCTTCAACTGCATGCGAAACCAACGAATTAGCTTCAAATCCTTTCGAAACACATGACTTAGCTTCAAATTCATTCGAAACACTTGGTTTAGCTTAATATTCATGCCAAACAAAAGGTTCAGCTTCAAATACTTATGATATACATGATTTAGCTTCAACTGCATGCGAATAAAACGAGTTAGCTTCAAATGCAAGCGAAACACATGATTTAGCTTCATATCAATGCGAAGTAGAGGGCTTATCTTCGAATCCATGCGAAACAAATGGTTTAGTTCAAATACATGTGATATACATGATTTAGCTTCAACTGCATGCGAAACCAACCAGATAGCTTCAAATACAAGCGATACACATGATTTCGCTTCAAATCAATGCGAAGCAGTAGGCTTAGCTTAAAATCCAGGCGAAACGAATTGTTTAGCTTCAAATACTTGCGAATATAAGTAATATAGCTTCAAATGCATGCGAAACAAACGAGTTAGCTTCAAATCCAAGCGAAACACATGATTTATCTTCAAATCAATGCGAAGTAGAAGTCTCAGCTTCAAATCCATACCAATCAAACGGTTTATCTTCAAAAACTTGTGTTATACATTATTTAGCTTCAACTGCATGCGACACAAACGAGTTAGCTTCAGATCCATGCAAAACACATGATTTAGCTTCAAATTCATTCGAAACACTTGGTTTAGCTTAATATTCATGCCAAACAAAATGTTCAGCTACAAATACTTATGATATACATGATTTAGCTTCAACTGCATGCGAAAAAAACGAGTTAGCTTCAAATGCAAGCGAACAAATGATTTAGCGTCAAATCAATGCTAAGTAGAAGCCTTAGATTCAGATCCGTGCGAATCAAAAGTTGAAGCTTCAAATACTTGTGATATTCATGATTTAGCTACAACAGCATGCCAAACAAAGGTGTAAGCTTCAAATACTTGTGATGAACATGATTTAGCTTCATCTATATGCGAAACAAACGAGTTATATTCGAATCCAAGCGAAACACATGATTTAGTTTCAAATCAATGCGAAGTAGAAGGCTGATCTTCGTATCCACACGGAACAGATTATTTAGCTTCAAATACTTGTGATGAACATGATTTAGCTTCAACTGCATGCGAAACAAACGAGTTATCTTCAAATCCAAGCGAAACATATGATCTAGTTTCAAATCAATGCGAAGTAGAAGGCTGATCTCCGAATCCACACGAAACAGATTGTTTAGCTTCAAATACTTGTGATATACATGATTTAGCTTCAACAGCATGCGGAACAAACGTGTTACCTTCAAGTCCATGCGAGATACATGATTTAGCTTCAATTCAATTCGAAATAGAGGGCTTATCTTCGAATCCATGCGAAACAAATGGTTTAGTTCAAATACTTGTGATATACATGATTTAGCTTCAACTGCATGCGAAACCAATCAGTTAGCTTCAAATACAAGCGAAACACATGATTTCGCTTCAAATCAATGCGAAGCAGAAGGCTTAGCTTCAAATCCATGCGAATCGAATTGTTTAGCTTCAAATACTTGCGAATATAAGTGATATAGCTTCAAATGCAGGCGACACAAACGAGTTATCTTCAAATCCATGCGAAACACATGATTTAAATTCCAATCAATGTGAAGCAGAAGGCTTAGCTTCAAATCAATGTGAAACAAATGGTTCAGCTTCAAATACTTATGATATACATGATTTAGATTCAACTTCATGCAAAACCAGCGAGTTAGCTTCAAATCCATGCCAAATACATGATTTAGCTTCAATTCAATACGAAGTAGAAGGCTTATCATCGAATCCAGGCGAAACAAATGGTTCAGATTCAAATACTTGTGATATACGTGATTTAGCTTCAACTTCATGCGAAATCAACGAATTAGCTTCAAATCCTTTCAAAACACATGAATTAGCTTCATATTCATTCGAAACACTTGGTTTAGCTTATATTCATGCCAAACAAAAGGTTCAGCTTCAGATACTTATGATATATATGATTTAGCTTCAACTGCATGCGAAACAAACGAGTCAGCTTCAAATCCATGCGAAACACATGATTTAGCTTCAAATGAATGCGAAGTAGAAGGCTGATCTTCGAATCCATGCGAAACAAATGGTTTAGCTTCAAATAATTGTGATATACATGATTTACATTCAACAACAAGAGAAACAAACGAGTTAGCTTCAAATCCATGCGAAACACATGATTTAGCATCAAATCAATTCGAAGTAGAAGGCTTACCTTCGAATCCACACGAAACATATGGTTTAGCTTCAAATACTTGTGATGTACATGATTTAGCATCAACTGCATGCGAAACAAAAAAGCTAAGCTTCAAATCCAAGCGAAACATATGATTTAGCTTCAAATCAATGCGAAGTAGAAGGCTGATCTCCGAAACCACACGAAACAGATTGTTTGGCTTCAAATACTTGTGTTATACATGATTTAGCTTCAACTGCATGCGAAACAATCGAGTTAGCTTCAAATGCATGCGAAACACATGATTTAGCTTGAAATCAATGCGAAGTAGAAGGCTTATCTTCAAATACATGCGAAACACATGATTTAGCTTCAAATACTTGCGATAGAAGTGATATAGTTTCAAATGAATGCGAAACAAACGAGTTAGCTTCTAATCTATGCGAAACACGTGATTTAGCTTCAAATCAATGCGAACTAGAATGCAGATCTTCGAACCCATGCGAAACAAATGGTTTAGTTTCAAATCCAAGCGATACACATGATTTCGCTACAAATCAATGCGAAGTAGAAGGCTTACCTTCGAATCCATGCGAAAAAATGCTTTAGCTTCAAATACCTGTGATATACATGATTTAGCATCAAATGCAGGCGAAATACGTGATTCAGCTTCAAATTCATTCGTAACACATGGTTTAGCTTAATATTCATGCGTAGAAAATGGTTCAGCTGCAAATACTTGTGATATACATGATTTAGCTTCAACTGCATGTGAAACAAACATGTTCGCTTCAAATTCAAGCGAAACACATGATACAGCTTCAAATCAATGCGAAGAAGACAGGCTTAGTTACAAATGCATGCGAAACAAATGGTTCAGCTTCAAATATTTGTGATATACATGATTCGGATTCAAATGCAGGCGAAACAAACGAGTTAGCTTCAAATCCAAGCGAATCACATGATTTAGCTTCAAATCAATGCGATGTAGAAGGCTGATCACAGAATCCACTCGAAACAGATTGTTTAGCTTCAAATCCATGCGAAACAAATTGTTTAGCTTCAAATACTTGTGATATACATGATTTACATTCAACAGCATGCGAAACAAACCGAGTTAGCCTCAAATCCAAATGAAACACATGATTTAGCATCAAATCAATGCGAAGTAGAAGGCTTATCTTCTAATCCATGCGAAACAAATGGTTTAGCTTCAAATACTTGTGATATACATGATTTAGCTTCAAATGCAGGCGAAACACACGAGTTAGCTTCAAATCCATGCGAACCACATGATTTAGCTTCAAATCAATGCGAAGTAGAAAGCTAGTTTCAAATCCATGCGAATGAAATGGTTTAGCCTCATATACATGTAATATACAAGATTTAGCTTCACTGCTTGCGAAACAAACGAGTTAGCTTCAAATACAAGCGAAACACATGATTTAGCTTCAAATACTTGCGAACATAAGTGATATAGCTTCAACTGCGTGCGAAACAAACGAGTTAGCTTCAAATCCATGCGAAACACATGATTTTACTTCCAATCATTGTGAAGTAGAAGGCTTAGCTTCAAATGCATGTGAAAAAAATGGTTCAGCTTCAAACACTTCTGATATACATGATATAGCTTCAACTGCAGGCGAAACAAACGAGTTAGCTTCAAATCCATGCGAAACACATGATTTAGCTTCAAATTCATTCAAAAGACATGGTTTAGCGTACTATTCATGGGAATCAAATGGTTCAGATTCAAATACTTGTGATATACATCATATAGCTTCAAATGCAGGCGAAACAAACGAGTCAGCTTCAAATCCATGCGAAACATATGATTTAGCTTCAATTCAATGCGAAGTAGAAGGCTTATCTTCGAATCCATGCGAAACAAATGGTTTAGCTTCAAATACTTGTGATAAACATCATTTAGCTTCAACTGCATGCGAAACAAACGAGTTAGCTTCAAATCCATGCCAAACACATGATTTACCTTGAAATCAATGCGAAGTAGATGGCTTATCTTCAAATACATGCGAAACACATGATTTAGCTTCAAATACTTGCGATAGAAGGGATATAGCTTCAAATGAATGCGAAACAAACGAGTTAGCTTCTAATCTATGCGAAACACGTGATTTAGCTTCAAATCAATGCGAACTAGAAGGCTGATCTTCGAATCCATGCGAAACAAATGGTTTAGTTTCAAATACTTGTGATATGCGTGATTTTGATTCAACAGCAAGCGAATCAAACGAGTTAGCTTCGAATCAATGCTAATGCATGATTTAGCTTCAAACCAATGCGATGTAGAAGGCTTAGCTTCAAATCCATGCTAAACGATCGATTTAGCTTCAAATGCTTGCGACATAAGTGATATAGTTTCAAATGCAGGCGAAACAAACGAGTTAGCTTCAAATCCAAGCGAAACACATGATTTAGGTTCAAAACAAATGGTTTTCCTTCAAATACTTGTGATATACATGATTAAGCTTCAAATGCAGGCGAAACAAACGAGTGAGCTTCAAATCCAAGCGTAACACATGATTTAACTTCAAATCAATGCGAAGTAGAAGGCTTAGCTTCAAATCCATGCGAACCGAATGATTTGGCTTCAAATACTTGTGAATATAAGTGATATAGTTTCAAATGCATGCGAAATAAACGAGTTATCTTCAAATCCATGCGAAACACATGATTTAGCATCAAATCAATGCGAAGTATACGGCTTACCTTCAAAACCTTGCAAACCGAATGATTTGGTTTCAAATACTTGCGAATATAAGTGATATAGCTTCAACTGCATGCGAAACAGACGAGTTATCTTCAAATCCATGCGAAACACATGATTTAGCTTCAAATCAATGCGATGTAGAAAGCTTAGCTACAAATACATGAGAAACAAATGATTTATATTCGGATAATTGCGATATAAGTGATATAGCTTCAAATGCAGGCAAAACAAACGCGTTAGCTTAAAATCCATGCGAAACGCATGATTTAGCTTCAAATCATGCGAAGTAGAAGGCTTTGCTTCAAATTCGAGCGAAACACATGATTTAGATTCAAATACTTGCGATATAAATGAAATAGCTTCAAACGCAGACCAAACGAATGAGATATCTTCAAATTCATGCGAAACACATGATTTAGCTTCAAATCAATGCGAAGTTAAAGGCTTAGCTTCAAATCCATGCAAAACAAATGATTTACCTTCAAATACTTGCGATATAAGTGATATAGCTTCAAATGCAGGCGGAACAATCAGTTAGCTACAAATTCATGCGAAACACATGATTTAGCTTCAAATCAATGCGAAGTAGAAGGCTTAGCTTCATATCCATGGGAATCATATGGTTTAGCTGCAAATACTTGTGATATACATGATTTAGCTTCAACTGCATGTGAAACAAACACGTTCGCTTCAAATTCAAGCGAAACACATGATACAGCTTCAAATCAATGCGAAGAAGAAGGCTTAGTTACAAATGCATGCGAAACAAATGGTTCAGCTTCAAATATTTGTGATATACATGATTCGGATTCAAATGCAGGCGAAACAAACGAGTTAGCTTCAAATCCAAGCGAATCACATGATTTAGCTTCAAATCAATGCGATGTAGAAGGCTGATCACAGAATCCACTCGAAACAGATTGTTTAGCTTCAAATCCATGCGAAACAAATTGTTTAGCTTCAAATGCTTGTGATATACATGATTTACATTCAACAGCATGCGAAACAAACGAGTTAGCCTCAAATCCAAATGAAACACATGATTTAGCATCAAATCAATGCGAAGTAGAAGGCTTATCTTCTAATCCATGCGAAACAAATGGTTTAGCTTCAAATACTTGTGATATACATGATTTAGCTTCAAATGCAGGCGAAACACACGAGTTAGCTTCAAATCCATGCGAACCACATGATTTAGCTTCAAATCAATGCGAAGTAGAAAGCTTAGTTTCAAATCCATGCGAATGAAATGGTTTAGCCTCATATACATGTAATATACAAGATTTAGCTTCAACTGCTTGCGAAACAAACGAGTTAGCTTCAAATACAAGCGAAACACATGATTTAGCTTCAAATACTTGCGAACATAAGTGATATAGCTTCAACTGCGTGCGAAACAAACGAGTTAGCTTCAAATCCAAAGGACACATATGATTTAGGTTCAAATCAATGCGAAGTAGATGGCTTAGCTTCAAATCCATGCAAAACAAATGGTTTAGCTTCAAATACTTGTGATATACATGATTTAGCTTCAACTGCATGCGAAACCAACGAGTTAGTTTCAAATCCATGCGAAACACGTGATTTAGATTCAAATCAATGCGAAGGAGAATGCTTAGATTCAAATCCGTGCGAATCAAATGGTTTAGCTTCAAATACTAGTGATATACATGATTTAGATTCAATTGCATGCGAAGTAGAAGGCTTAGTTACAAATGCATGCGGAACAAATGGTTCAGCTTCAAATATTTGTGATATACATGATTTAGATTCAAATCCAGGCGAAACAACCGAGTTAGTTTCAAATCCGTGCGAAACACGTGATTTAGCTTAATAATCATGCGAAGCGAATCGTTTAGCTTCAAATACTTGTGATATACATAATTTAGCTTCCACTGCATGCGATGCAAGCGAGTTAGCTTCAAATGCAAGCGAAAGACATGATTTAGCTCAAATCAATGCGATGTAGAAGGTTTAGCTTCAAATCCATGCGAAACAAATGATTTAGCTTCAAACACTTGCGATATAAGTGATATAGCTTCAAATGCAGACGAAACAAACGTGTTGGCTTCAAATCCAAGCGAAACACATGATTTAACTTCAAATCAATGCGATATAGAAGGTTTAGCTTCAAATCCAAGCGATACACATGATATCGCTTCAAATCAATACGAAGTAGAAGGCTTATCTTCGAATCCATGCGAAACAAATGGTTTAGCTTCAAATACTTGTGATATACATGATTTAGCATCAAATACAGGCGAAATACATGATTTAGCTTCAAATTCATTCGTAACACATGGCTTAGCTTAATATTCATGCGTAGCAAATGGATCAGCTGCAAATACTTGTGATATACATGATTTAGCTTCAACTGCATGTGAAACAAACATGTTCGCTTCAAATTCAAGCGAAACACATGAATCAGCTTCAAATCAATGCGAAGTAGTAGGCTTAGTTACAAACGCATGCGAAACAAATGGTTCAGCTTCAAATATTTGTGATATACATGATTCAGATTCAAATGCAGGCGAAACGAACGAGTTAGCTTCAAATCCAAGCGAAACACGTGATTTAACGTCAAATCAAGACGAAGAAGAAGGCTTATCTACAAATACATGCGAAACAAATTGTTTAGCTTCCAATACTTGTGATATACATGATTTAGCTTCAACTGCATGCCAAACAACGAGTTAGCTGCAAATCCAAGGGAAACACTTGATGTAGCTTCAAATCCATGCGAAACAAATGGTTCAACTTCAGATACTTGCGATATAAGTGATATAGTTTCAAATGCAGACGAAACAAATGAGTTAGCTTCTAATCCATGCGAAACACATGGTTTAGCTTGAAATCAATGCGAAGTAGAAGGCTTAGCTTCAAATCCATGCGGACTGAATGAATAAGTTTCAAATACTTGTGATATACAAGACTGAGCTTCAACTGCATGCGAAACAAACGAGTTAGCTTCAAATCCAATCGAAACACATAATTTAGCTTCAAATCCATGCGAAACACATAATGTAGCATCAAATCAATGAGAAGTAGAAGGCTTAGCTTCAAATCCATGCGAAACGAATGGTTTAGCTTCAAATACTTGTGACATTCATAATTAAGCTTCAACTGAATGCGAAGCAAGCGAGTTAGCTTCAAATACAAGCGAAATACATGATTTAGCTCAAATCAATGCGATGTAGGAGGCTTATCTTCAAATCCATGCGAAACAAATGGTTTAGCTTCAAATACTTGTGATATACATAATTTAGCCTCAACTGCATGCGTTGAAATCGAGTTAGCATCAAAGACAAGCGAAACACATGATTTAGCTTCAAATCAATGCGAAGTAGATGGCTTATCTTCAAATCCAGGCGAAGAAAATGATTTTCCTTCAAATACTTGCGGTTTAAATGAAATAGCTTCAAATGCAGGCGAAACAAACGAGTTAGCTTTAAATCCATGCGAAACACATGATTTAGCTTCAAATCAATGCGAGACACATGATTTAGATTCAAATCAAAGCGAAGTAGACGGCTTATTTGAAATCCTATCGGAACACTTGATTTAGCTTCGAATCAATGCGAAGTAGAAGGCTTGGCTTCAAATCCATGCGAAACAAATGGTTTAGATTCAAATATTTGTTTTATACATGATTTAGCTTCAACTGCATGCGAAACCAACGAGTTAGCTTCAAATCCAAGCGAAAGATATGATTTAGCTGCAAATCAATGCGAAGTAGAAGGCTTCGCTTCAAATCCAAGCGAAATAAATGAGTTACCTTCAAATACTTGTGATATACATGGTTTAGCTTCAAATGCATGCGAAACACATGATTTAGCTTCAAATCAATGCGAAGTAGAAGGTTTAGCTTGGAATCTATGCGAAACAAATGATTTAGCTTCTAATACTTGCAAAATAAATGATTTAGCTTCAACTGCATGCGAAGCAAACGAGTTAGATTGAAATCCATACGAATCACATGACTTAGCTTCAAATCAATGCGAAGTAGAAGGTTTAGCTTCGAATCCATGCGAAACAAATGATTTAGCTCCAAATACTTGCGATATATATGATTTAGCTGCAACTGGAAGCGAAACAAGCGAGTTAGCTTCAAATCCATGCGAAACCCATGATTTCTCTTCGAATCAATGCGAAGTGGAAGGTTTAGCTTCGAATCCATTCGAAACAAATGATTTAGCTTCTAATATTTACGATATAAATTATTTAGCTTCTACTGTAAGCGAAACAAGCGAGTTAGCTTCAAATCCAAGCGAAACACATGATTTAATTTCAAATTAATACGAAGAAGAAGGCTTAGCTTCAAATCCATGCGAAACAAATGGTTTAGCTTGAAATACTTGTGATATAAACGATATAGCTTCAAATGCATGCGTAACAAACGAGTTAGCTTCACATTCATTCGAAACACATGATTTAGCCTCAAATCAATGCGATGTAGAAGGTTTAGCTTCAAGTCAATGCGAAACAAATGATTTAGTTCCAAATACTTGCGATATAAATGATTTAGATTCAACTGCATGCGAAACAAACGAGTTAGCTTCAAATCCATGCGAAACACACGATTTAACTTCAAATCAGTGCGAAGTAGAAGGCTTATCTACAAATCCATGCGAAACAAATGCTTTATCTTCATATACTTGTGAAATACATGATTTAGTTCAAATGCTGGCGAAACAAACGAGTGAGGTTCAAATCCATGCGAATCACATGATTTAGCTTCAAATCAATGCGAAGTAGAAGCTTCAAATACATGAGCGACAAATGGTTCAGCTTCAAATATTTGTGACATACATGATTTAGCTTCAACAGCATGCGAAACAAGAGATTTAGCTTCAAGTCAATGCGAAGTAGAAGGTTTAGCTTCAAATCCATGCGAAACAAATGATTTAGCTCCAAATACTTGCGATATATATGATTTAGCTGCAACTGGAAGCGAAACAAGCGAGTTAGCTTCAAACCCATGCGGAACCCATGATTTCTCTTCGAATCACTGCGGAATAGAAGATATAGCTTCAAATGCATGCGAAACACCTGATTTAGCTTCAAATCAATGCGAAGTGGAAGTTTTAGCTTCGAATCCATTCGAAACAAATGATTTTGCTTCTACTACTTACGATATAAATGATTTAGCTTCTACTGGAAGCGAAACAAGCGAGTTAGCTTCAAATCCATGCGAAACAAATGGTTTAGCTTCAAATACTTGTGATATACATGATTTAGCTTCAACTGCATGCGAAACAAACGAGTTAGCTTCAAATACAAGCGAAACACATGATTCAGCTTCAAATCAATGCGAAGTAGAAGGCACAGTTTCAAATCCATGCGAAACAAATAGTTCAGCTTCAAATACTTGTGATACTCATGATTTAGCTTCAACTGCATGCGACACAAACGAGTTAGCTTCAAATCCATGCGAATCACATAATTTATCTTCAAATCAATGCGAAGTAGAAGGCTTAGCTTCAAATACATGAGAAATAAATGGTTCAGCTTCAAATACTTGTGATATACATGATTTAGCTTCAAATGCATGCGAAACACATGATTTAGCTTCAAGTCCATGCGAAGTTGAAGGCTTATCTTCAAATCCATGCGAAACACATGATTTAACTTCAAATACTTGCGATATAAATGATTTAGAATAGAAGATATAGCTTCAAATGCATGCGAAACACATGATTTAGCTTCAAATCAATGCGAAGTAGAAGGTTTAGCTTGGAATCTATGCGAAACAAATGATTTAGCTTCTAATACTTGCAAAATAAATGATTTAGCTTCAACTGCATGCGAAGCAAACGAGTTAGATTGAAATCTATACGAATCACATGACTTAGCTTCAAATCAATGCGAAGTAGAAGGTTTAGCTTCGAATCCATGCGAAACAAATGATTTAGCTCCAAATACTTGCGATATATATGATTTAGCTGCAACTGGAAGCGAAACAAGCGAGTTAGCTTCAAATCCATGCGTAACCCATGATTTCTCATCGAATCAATGCGAAGTGGAAGGTTTAGCTTCGAATCCATTCGAAACAATTGATTTAGCTTCTAATACTTACGATATAAATTATTTAGCTTCTACTGTAAGCGAAACAAGCGAGTTAGCTTCAAATCCAAGCGAAACACATGATTTAATTTCAAATTAATACGAAGAAGTAGGCTTAGCTTCAAATCCATGCGAAACAAATGGTTTAGCTTGAAATACTTGTGACATAAACGATATAGCTTCAAATGCATGCGTAACAAACGAGTTAGCTTCACATTCATTCGAAACACATGATTTAGCCTCAAATCAATGCGATGTAGAAGGTTTAGCTTCAAGTCAATGCGAAACAAATGATTTAGCTCCAAATACTTGCGATATAAATGATATAGATTCAACTGCATGCGAAACAAACGAGTTAGCTTCAAATCCATGCGAAACACACGATTTAACTTCAAATCAGTGCGAAGTAGAAGGCTTATCTACAAATCCATGCGAAACAAATGCTTTATCTTCATATACTTGTGAAATACATGATTTAGTTCAAATGCTGGCGAAACAAACGAGTGAGGTTCAAATCCATGCGAATCACATGATTTAGCTTCAAATCAATGCGAAGTAGAAGCTTCAAATACATGAGCGACAAATGGTTCAGCTTCAAATATTTGTGACATACATGATTTAGCTTCAACAGCATGCGAAACAAGAGATTTAGCTTCAAGTCAATGCGAAGTAGAAGGTTTAGCTTCAAATCCATGCGAAACAAATGATTTAGCTCCAAATACTTGCGATATATATGATTTAGCTGCAACTGGAAGCGAAACAAGCGAGTTAGCTTCAAACCCATGCGGAACCCATGATTTCTCTTCGAATCACTGCGGAATAGAAGATATAGCTTCAAATGCATGCGAAACACCTGATTTAGCTTCAAATCAATGCGAAGTGGAAGTTTTAGCTTCGAATCCATTCGAAACAAATGATTTTGCTTCTACTACTTACGATATAAATGATTTAGCTTCTACTGGAAGCGAAACAAGCGAGTTAGCTTCAAATCCATGCGAAACAAATGGTTTAGCTTCAAATACTTGTGATATACATGATTTAGCTTCAACTGCATGCGAAACAAACGAGTTAGCTTCAAATACAAGCGAAACACATGATTCAGCTTCAAATCAATGCGAAGTAGAAGGCACAGTTTCAAATCCATGCGAAACAAATAGTTCAGCTTCAAATACTTGTGATACTCATGATTTAGCTTCAACTGCATGCGACACAAACGAGTTAGCTTCAAATCCATGCGAATCACATGATTTATCTTCAAATCAATGCGAAGTAGAAGGCTTAGCTTCAAATACATGAGAAATAAATGGTTCAGCTTCAAATACTTGTGATATACATGATTTAGCTTCAAATGCATGCGAAACACATGATTTAGCTTCAAGTCCATGCGAAGTTGAAGGCTTATCTTCAAATCCATGCGAAACACATGATTTAACTTCAAATACTTGCGATATAAATGATTTAGAATAGAAGATATAGCTTCAAATGCATGCGAAACACATGATTTAGCTTCAAATCAATGCGAAGTAGAAGGTTTAGCTTGGAATCTATGCGAAACAAATGATTTAGCTTCTAATACTTGCAAAATAAATGATTTAGCTTCAACTGCATGCGAAGCAAACGAGTTAGATTGAAATCTATACGAATCACATGACTTAGCTTCAAATCAATGCGAAGTAGAAGGTTTAGCTTCGAATCCATGCGAAACAAATGATTTAGCTCCAAATACTTGCGATATATATGATTTAGCTGCAACTGGAAGCGAAACAAGCGAGTTAGCTTCAAATACAAGCGAAATACATGATTTAGCTCAAATCAATGCGATGTAGGAGGCTTATCTTCAAATCCATGCGAAACAAATGGTTTAGCTTCAAATACTTGTGATATACATAATTTAGCCTCAACTGCATGCGTTGAAATCGAGTTAGCATCAAAGACAAGCGAAACATGATTTCGATTCAAATCAATGCGAAGTAGAAGGCTTAGCATCAAATCCATGCGAAACAAATGGTTTAGCTTGAAATACTTGTGACATAAACGATATAGCTTCAAATGCATGCGTAACAAACGAGTTAGCTTCACATTCATTCGAAACACATGATTTAGCCTCAAATCAATGCGATGTAGAAGGTTTAGCTTCAAGTCAATGCGAAACAAATGATTTAGCTCCAAATACTTGCGATATAAATGATATAGATTCAACTGCATGCGAAACAAACGAGTTAGCTTCAAATCCATGCGAAACACACGATTTAAGTTCAAATCAGTGCGAAGTAGAAGGCTTATCTACAAATCCATGCGAAACAAATGCTTTATCTTCATATACTTGTGAAATACATGATTTAGTTCAAATGCTGGCGAAACAAACGAGTGAGGTTCAAATCCATGCGAATCACATGATTTAGCTTCAAATCAATGCGAAGTAGAAGCTTCAAATACATGAGCGACAAATGGTTCAGCTTCAAATATTTGTGACATACATGATTTAGCTTCAACAGCATGCGAAACAAGAGATTTAGCTTCAAGTCAATGCGAAGTAGAAGGTTTAGCTTCAAATCCATGCGAAACAAATGATTTAGCTCCAAATACTTGCGATATATATGATTTAGCTGCAACTGGAAGCGAAACAAGCGAGTTAGCTTCAAACCCATGCGGAACCCATGATTTCTCTTCGAATCACTGCGGAATAGAAGATATAGCTTCAAATGCATGCGAAACATCTGATTTAGCTTCAAATCAATGCGAAGTGGAAGTTTTAGCTTCGAATCCATTCGAAACAAACGATTTTGCTTCTACTACTTACGATATAAATGATTTAGCTTCTACTGGAAGCGAAACATGCGAGTTAGCTTCAAATCCATGCGAAACAAACGATTTAGTTTGAAATACTTGCGACATAAACGATATAGCTTCAAATGCATGCGAAGCAAACGAGTTAGCTTCACATTCATTCGAAACACATGATTTAGCATCAAATCAATGCGATGTAGAAGGTTTAGCTTCAAGTCAATGGGAAACAAATGATTAGCTCCAAATACTTGGGATATAAATGATTTAGATTCAACTGCATGCGAAACAAACGAGCTAGCTTCAAATCCATGCGAAACACACGATTTAACTTCAAATCAATGCGAAGTAGAAGGTTTGTCTACAAATCCATGCGAATCACATGATTTAGCTTCAAATCAATGCGAAGTAGAAGCTTCAAATACATGAGCAACAAATGGTTCAGATTCAAATACTTATGATATACATAATTCAGCTTCAACTGCATGCGAAAAAAACGAGTTAGCTTCAAATCCATGCTTAACACATGATTTAGCTTCAAATCAGTGCGACGTAGAATGCTTAACTTCGAATCCATGCGAAACAAATGGTTTATGTTCAAATACTTGTGATAAACATGATTTGGCTTCAACTGCATGCGAATCAAGCGAGTTAGCTTCAAATCCAAGAGAAACACATGATTTAACTTCAAATCAATGCGCAGTAGTAGGCTTAGCTTCAAATCAATGCGAAACAAATGGTTTAGTTTCAAATACTTATGATAAAAATGATTTAGCTTTAACTGCATGCGAATCAAACGAGTTAGCTTCAAATCCCATGGGGACACACGATTTAACATCGAATCAATGCGAAGTAGAAGGCTTAGCTTCAAATCCATGTGAAACACGTGATTTAGCTTCAAAACAAATGGTTTACCTTCAAATACTTGTGATATACATGATTAAGCTTCAAATGCAGGCGAAACAAACGAGTGAGCTTCAAATCCAAGCGTAACACATGATTTAACTTCAAATCAATGCGAAGTAGAAGGCTTAGCTTCAAATCCATGCGAACTGAATGATTAAGTTTCAAATACTTGTGATATACGTAATTTAGCTTCAACTGCATGCGAAACAAACCAGTTAGCGTCAAATCCAATCGAAACACATAATTTAGCTTCAAATCCATGCGAAACACATAATTTAGCATCAAATCAATGCGAAGTAGAAGGCTTGTCTACGAATCCATGCAAAACAAATGGTATATGTTCAAATACTTGTGATATACACGATTTAGCTTCAACTGCATGCGGAGCAAACGAGTTAGCTTCAAATCCAAGGGAAACAAATGATTTAACTTCAAATCAATGCGAAGTAGAAGGCTTAGCTTCAAATCCGTGCGAATCAAATGGTTTAGTTTCAAATGCTTGTGATATACATGATTTAGCTTCAACTACATGCGAAAGAAACGAGTTATCTTCAAATACAAGCGAAACACATGCTTCAGCTTCAAATCAATGCGAAGTAGACGGCGTGGTTTCAAATCCATGCGTAACAAATGGTTCAGCTTCAAATACTTGTGATATACATGATTTAGCTTCAACTGCATGTGGAACAAACGAGTTAGCTTCAAATCCAAGCGAATCACATGATTTAGCTTCAAATTAATGCGATGTTGATGATTTAGCTTCAAATCCATGATAAACAAATGATTTAGCTTCAGATGCTTACGATATAAGTGATATAACTTCAAATGCAGGCGAAAAAAACGAGTTAGCTTCTAATCTATGCGAAACACGTGATTTAGCTTCAAATCAATGCGAACTAGAAGACAGATCTTCGAATCCATGCGAAACAAATGGTTTAGTTACAAATACTTGTGATATGCGTGATTTTGCTTCATCAGCGAGCGAATCAAATGAGTTAGCTTCGAATCCATGCGAAATGCATGATTTAGCTTCAAATTCATTCGAAACACATGGTTCAGCTTAATATTCATGCGAAACAAATGGTTTTGCTTCAAATACTTGTGATATAGATGATTTAGTTTCAATTGCATGCGAAACAAACAAGTTAGTTTTAAATCCAAGCGAAACGCATGATTTAGCTTCAAATCCATCCGAAGTAGAAGGCTTAGCTTCAAACCCATGCGAAACAAATCGTTTAGCTTCGAATACTTGTGATATACATGATTTAGTTTCAACTGCATGCGAGACAATCGAGTTAGCATCAAATCCATGCGAAAAACATGATTTAGATTCAAATCAATGCGAAGTAGAAGGATTATCTTCGTATCCATGCAAAACAAATGGTTTAGATTCAAATACTTGTGATATACATCATTTAGCTTCAACTGCATGCGAAACAAACGAGTTTGTTTCGAATCCAGGCGAAACACATGATTTAGATTCAATTCAATACGAAGTTGAAGGCTTAGCATCAAATGCATGCGACACAAATTATTTAGCTTCATATACTTGCGATATAAACGATATAGCTTCAAATGCAGGCGAAGCAAATGAGTTTGCTTCCAATCCATGCGAACCACATGATTTAGCTTCAAATCAATGCGAAGTAGAAGGCTTATCATCAAATCCATGCGAAACAAATGGTTTAGCTCCAAATACTTGTGATATACATGATTTAGCTTCAACTGCATGCGAAACAAACGAGTTAGCTTCAAATCCATGCGAAACACATGATTTAGCTTCAAATCAATGCGAAGTAGAAGGCTTAGCTTCAAGTTAATAAGAAACAAATCAATAATCTTCAGATAATTGCGATATAAGTGGTATAGCTTCAAATGCAGGCGAAGCAAATGAGTTTGCTTCCAATCCATGCGAACCACATGATTTAGCTTCAAATCAATGCGAAGTAGAAGGCTTATCATCAAATCCATGCGAATCAAACGGGTTAGCTTCAAACACTTGTGTTATACATGATTTAGCTTCAACTGCATGCAAAACAAACGAGTAAGCTTCAAATCCATGCGAAACACATGATTTAGCTTCAAATCAATGCGAAGCAGAAGTCTGATCTTCGAATCCATGCGAAACAAACGGTTCAGATTAAAATACTTGTGATATACATGATTTAGCTTCAACAGCATGCGAAACAAACGAGTTAGCTTCAAATCCAGTGAAAAATATGATTTAACGTCAAATCGACGTGAAGTAGAAGTCTTAGCTTCAAATCCAAGCGAAACAAATTATTTAGCTTCAAATCAATGCGATGTAGAAGGTGTTGTTTCAAATCCTTGCGAAACAAATGGTTTAGCTCCAAATACTTGTGATATACATGATTTAGCTTCAACTGCATGTGAAACAAACGAGTTAGCTTCAAATCCATGCGAAACACATGATTTAGCTTCAAATCAATGCGAAGTAGAAGGCTTAGCTTCAAGTTAATAAGAAACAAATCAATAATCTTCAGATAATTGGGATATAAGTGGTATAGCTTCAAATGCAGGCGAAGCAAATGAGTTTGCTTCCAATCCATGCGAACCACATGATTTAGCTTCAAATCAATGCGAAGTAGAAGGCTTATCATCAAATCCATGCGAATCAAACGGGTTAGCTTCAAACACTTGTGATATACATGATTTAGCTTCAACTGCATGCAAAACAAACGAGTAAGCTTCAAATCCATGCGAAACACATGATTTAGCTTCAAATCAATGCGAAGCAGAAGTCTGATCTTCGAATCCATGCGAAACAAACGGTTCAGATTAAAATACTTGTGATATACATGATTTAGCTTCAACAGCATGCGAAACAAACGAGTTAGCTTCAAATCCATGCTAAACACATGATTTAGCTGCAAATCAATCCGAAGCAGAAGGCTGATCTTCGAATCCATGCGAAACAAATGTTTTAGATTCAAATACTTGTGATATACATGATTTAGCTTCAACTGCATGCGAAACAAACGAGTTAGCTACAAATCCATGCGAAACACATGATTTAGCTTCAAATCAATGCGAAGTAGAAGGCTTAGCTTCAAGTTAATAAGAAACAAATCAATAATCTTCAGATAATTGCGATATAAGTGGTATAGCTTCAAATGCAGGCGAAGCAAATGAGTTTGCTTCCAATCCATGCGAACCACATGATTTAGCTTCAAATCAATGCGAAGTAGAAGGCTTATCATCAAATCCATGAGAATCAAACGGGTTAGCTTCAAACACTTGTGTTATACATGATTTAGCTTCAACTGCAAGCAAAACAAACGAGTAAGCTTCCAATCCATGCGAACCACATGATTTAGCTTCAAATCAATGCGAAGTAGAAGGCTTATCATCAAATCCATGCGAATCAAACGGGTTAGCTTCAAACACTTGCGATATACATGATTTAGCTTCAACTGCATGCAAAACAAACGAGTAAGCTTCAAATCCATGTGAAACACATGATTTAGCTTCAAATCAATGCGAAGCAGAAGTCTGATCTTCGAATCCATGCGAAACAAACGGTTCAGATTAAAATACTTGTGATATACATGATTTAGCTATAACTGCATGCGAAACAAACGAGTTTGCTTTAAATCCAAGCGAAACACATGATTTAGCTTCAAATCAATGCGAAGTAGAAGGCTTAGCTTCAAATACAAGCGAAACTCATGATTTAGCTTCAAATCAATGCGAAGTAGAAGGCTTAGTTTCAAATCCATGCGAAACACATGGTTTAGCGTAATATTCAAGCGAAACAAATGGTTTAGATTCAAAACTTTTGATATATATGATTTAGTTTCAACTCCATGCGAAACTAACGAGTTAGCTTCAAATACAAGCGAAACACACGATTCGGCTTCAAATCAGTGCGAAGCAGAAGTCTGATCTTCGAATCCATGCGAAACAAATGGTTCAGCTTCAAATACTTGTGATATACATGATTTAGTTTCAACTGCATGCGAGACAATCGAGTTAGCTTCAAATCCATGCGAAACTAATGGTTTTGATTCAAATACTTGCGAATATAAGTGATATAACTTCAAATGCCGGCGAAACAAACGAGTTAGCATCAAATCCATGCGAATCACATGATTCAGGTTCAAATCCATGCGAATCACATGATTTAGCTTCAAATCGATGCGAAGTAGAAGGCTTATATTCGAATCCATGCGAAACAAATGGTTTAGCTTCAAACAATTGTGATATACATGATTTAGCTTCAACTGCATGCGAAACAAACGAGCTAGCCTCAAATCCATGCGAAACACGTGATTTAGCATCAAATCAACGCGAAGTCTGAAGGCTTAGCGTCAAATCCATGCGAAACGAACGATTTAGTTTCACATACTTGTGAATAGAAGTGATATAGCTTGAAATGCAGGCGAAACGAACGAGTTAGTTTCAATTCCATGCGAAACACATGATTTAGCTTCAAATCAATGCGAAGTAGAAGGCTTAGCTTCAAATACAAGCGAAACACATGATTTAGCTTCAAATCAATGCGAAGTAGAAGGATTAGCTTCAAATCCATGCGAAACAATTAGTTTAGCTTCAAATACTTGTGATATTCATGATTTAACTTCAACTGCATGTGATACAAACGAGTTAGCTTAAAATCCAAGCGGAACACGTGATTTAGCTTCAAAACAATGTGAAGTAGAATGCTGAGTTTCAAATCAATGGGAATAAAATGGTTTAGCTTCAAATACTTGTGATATACATGATTTAGCTTCAACATCATGCGAAACAATCGAGATAGCTTCAAATCAATGCGAAGTAGAAGGCTTAGCTTCAAATACAAGCGAAACACATGATTTAGCTTCAAATCAATGCGAAGTAGAAGGATTAGCTTCAAATCCATGCGAAACAATTAGTTTAGCTTCAAATACTTGTGATATTCATGATTTAACTTCAACTGCATGTGATACAAACGAGTTAGCTTAAAATCCAAGCGGAACACGTGATTTAGCTTCAAAACAATGTGAAGTAGAATGCTGAGTTTCAAATCAATGGGAATAAAATGGTTTAGCTTCAAATACTTGTGATATACATGATTTAGCTTCAACATCATGCGAAACAAACGAGTTAGCTTCAAATCCATGCGAAAGACATGATTTAGCATCAAATCAATGCGAAGTAGGAGGCTTATATTCAAATCCATGCGAAACAATTCGTTTAGCTTCAAAGACCTGTGATATACATGATTTAGCTTCAACTGCATGCGAAACAGACGAGATCGCTTTAAATCCATGCGAAACACATGATTTAGCTCCAAATCAATGCGAGGTAGAAGGCTTAGCTTCAAATCCATGCGAATCAAACGGTTTAGCTTCAAATACTTGTGATATACTTGATTTAGCTTCAACAGCATGCGAAACAAACGAGTTAGCTTCAAAAACCATGCGAAAAACATGATTTAGCTCCAAATCGATGCGAAGTAGAAGGATTAACTACGAATCCATGCGAAACAAATGGTTTAGCTGCAAATACTTGTGATATACATGATTTAGCTTCAACTGCATGTGGAACAAACGAGTTAGCTTCAAATCCAAGCGAAACACATGATTTCGATTCAAATCAATGCGAAGTAGAAGGCTTAGCATCAAATCCATGGGAATCAAATGGTTTTGCTTCAAATTCTTGTGATATACATGATTTAGCTTCAACTGCATGCGAAACAAACGAACTAGCTTCAAATACGAGCGAAACACTTGATTTAGCTACAAATCAATGCGATGTAGATGGTTTAGCTTCAAATTCATGCGAAACAAATGGTTTAGCATCAAATAATTGTGATGTACATGATTTACCTTCAACTGCATGTGAAACAATCGAGTTAGCTTCAAATGCATGCGAAACACATGATTTAGCTTGAAATCAATGCGAAGTAGAAGGCTTGTCTTCGAATCCATGCGAAACAAATCGTTTAGCTTCAAATACCTGTGATATACATGATTTAGTATCAAATGCAGGCGAAGAAAACGAGTTAGCTTCAAATGCATGCGAAATACATGATTTAGCTTCAAATTCATTCGTAACACACGGTTTAGCTTAATATTCATGCGTAGCAAATGGTTCAGCTGCAAATAGTTGTGATATACATGATTTACATTCAACTGCATGCGAAACAATCGAGTTAGCTTCAAATGCATGCGAAACACATGATTTAGCTTGAAATCAATGCGAAGTAGAAGGCTTGTCTTCAAATACATGCGAAACACATGATTTAGCTTCAAATACTTGTGATAGAAGTGATATAGCTTCAAATGAATGCGAAACAAACGAGTTAGCTTCTAATCTATGCGAAACACGTGATTCAGCTTCAAATCAATGCGAACTAGAAGGCAGATCGAATCCATGCGAAACAAATGGTTTAGTTTCAAATACTTGTGATATGCGTGATTTTGCTTCAACAGCAAGCGAATCAAACGAGTTAGCTTCGAATCCATGCGATAGACATGATTTAACTTCAAATCAATGCGAAGTAGAAGGCTTAGCTTCAAATCCGTGCGAATCAAATGGTTTAGTTTCAAATGCTTGTGATATACATGATTTAGCTTCAACTCCATGCGAAAGAAACGAGTTATCTTCAAATACAAGCGAAACACATGATTCAGCTTCAAATCAATGCGAAGTAGACGGCGTGGTTTCAAATCCATGCGTAACAAATGGTTCAGCTTCAAATACTTGTGATATACATGATTTAGCTTCAACTGCATGTGGAACAAACGAGTTAGCTTCAAATCCAAGCGAATCACATGATTTAGCTTCATATTAATGCGATGTTGATGTCTTAGCTTCAAATCCATGATAAACAAATGATTTAGCTTCAGATACTTACGATATAAGTGATCTAGCTTCAAATGCAGGCGAAAAAAACGAGTTAGCTTCTAATCTATGCGAAACACGTGATTTAGCTTCAAATCAATGCGAACTAGAAGACAGATCTTCGAATCCATGCGAAACAAATGGTTTAGTTACAAATACTTGTGATATGCGTGATTTTGCTTCAACAGCAAGCGAATCAAACGAGTTAGCTTCGAATCCATGCGAAATGCATGATTTAACTTCAAATCAATGCGAAGTAGAAGGCTTAGCTTCAAATCCAAGCGAAACATGATTTCGATTCAAATCAATGCGAAGTAGAAGGCTTAGCATCAAATCCATGGGAATCAAATGGTTTTGCCTCAAATTCTTGTGATATACATGATTTAGCTTCAACTGCATGCGAAACAAACGAACTAGCTTCAAATACGAGCGAAACACTTGATTTAGCTACAAATCAATGCGATGTAGATGGTTTAGCTTCAAATTCATGCGAAACAAATGGTTTAGCATCAAATAATTGTGATGTACATGATTTACCTTCAACTGCATGTGAAACAATCGAGTTAGCTTCAAATGCATGCGAAACACATGATTTAGCTTGAAATCAATCCGAAGTAGAAGGCTTGTCTTCGAATCCATGCAAAACTAATGATTTAGGTTCAAATACTTGTGATATACATGATTTAGATTCAAATGCAGGCGAAACAACCGAGTTAGTTTCAAATCCGTGCGAAACTCGTGATTTAGCTTAATATTCATGCGAAGCAAATGGTTTAGCTTCAAATAATTGTGATATACGTAATTTAGCTTCTACTGCATGCGAAGCAAGCGAGTTAGCTCAAATGCAAGCGAAACAAATGATTTAGCTCAAATCAATGCGAAGTAGAAGGCTTATCTTCGAATCCATGCGAAACAAATGGTTTAGCTTCAAATACCTGTGATATACATGATTTAGCATCAAATGCAGGCGAAGAAAACGAGTTAGCTTCAAATGCATGCGAAATACATGATTTAGCTTCAAATTCATTGGTAACACATGGTTTAGCTTAATATTCATGCGTAGCAAATGGTTCAGCTGCAAATAGTTGTGATATACATGATTTAGATTCAACTTCATGCAAAACCAACGAGTTAGCTTCAAATCCAAGCTAAACACATGATTTAGAATCAAATCAATGCGAAGTAGAAGGCTTAGCTTCAAGTTAATAAGAAACAAATCAATAATCTTCAGATAATTGCGATATAAGTGGTATAGCTTCAAATGCAGGCGAAGCAAATGAGTTTGCTTCCAATCCATGCGAACCACATGATTTAGCTTCAAATCAATGCGAAGTAGAAGGCTTATCATCAAATCCATGCGAATCAAACGGGTTAGCTTCAAACACTTGTGTTATACATGATTTAGCTTCAACTGCATGCAAAACAAACGAGTAAGCTTCCAATCCATGCGAACCACATGATTTAGCTTCAAATCAATGCGAAGTAGAAGGCTTATCATCAAATCCATGCGAATCAAACGGGTTAGCTTCAAACACTTGTGATATACATGATTTAGCTTCAACTGCATGCAAAACAAACGAGTAAGCTTCAAATCCATGCGAAACACATGATTTAGCTTCAAATCAATGCGAAGCAGAAGTCTGATCTTCGAATCCATGCGAAACAAACGGTTCAGATTAAAATACTTGTGATATACATGATTTAGCTTCAACAGCATGCGAAACAAACGAGTAAGCTTCAAATCCAGTGAAAAATATGATTTAATGTCAAATCGACGTGAAGTAGAAGGCTTAGCTACAATTCCAAGCGAAACAAATTATTTAGCATCAAATCAATGCGAAGTAGAAGGCGTTGTTTCAAATCCATGCGAAACAAATGGTTTAGCTCCAAATACTTGTGATATACATAATGAATTAAATTTAGCTTCAACTGCATGAGAAACAAACGAGTTAGCTTCAAATCCATGCTAAACACATGATTTAGCTGCAAATCAATGCGAAGCAGAAAGCTGATCTTCGAATCCATGCGAAACAAATGGTTTAGCTTCAAATACTTGTGATATACATGATTTAGCTTCAACTGCATGCGAAACAACGAGTTAGCTTCAAATCCATGCTAAACACATGATTTTGCTTCAAATCAGTGCGAAGAAGTAGGGTAATCTTCGAATCCATGCAAAACAAATGATTTAGCTTCAAACACTTGTGACATACATGATTTAGCTTCAATAGCATGCGAAACAAACGAGTTAGCTTCAAAAACCATGCGAAAAACATGATTTAGCTTCAAATCAATGCGAAGTAGAAGGCTTATCTTCAAATCCATGCGAAACAAATCGTTTAGCTTCGAATACTTGTGATATACATGATTTAGTTTCAACTGCATGCGAGACAATCGAGTTAGCATCAAATCCATGCGAAAAACATGATTTAGATTCAAATCAATGCGAAGTAGAAGGATTATCTTCGTATCCATGCAAAACAAATGGTTTAGATTCAAATACTTGTGATATACATCATTTAGCTTCAACTGCATGCGAAACAAACGAGTTTGTTTCGAATCCAGGCGAAACACATGATTTAGATTCAATTCAATGCGAAGTTGAAGGCTTAGCATCAAATGCATGCGACACAAATTATTTAGCTTCATATACTTGCGATATAAACGATATAGCTTCAAATGCAGGCGAAGCAAATGAGTTTGCTTCCAATCCATGCGAACCACATGATTTAGCTTCAAATCAATGCGAAGTAGAAGGCTTATCATCAAATCCATGCGAAACAAATGGTTTAGCTCCAAATACTTGTGATATACATGATTTAGCTTCAACTGCATGCGAAGCAAACGAGTTAGCTTCAAATCCATGCTAAACACATGATTTAGCTGCAAGTCAATCCGAAGCAGAAGGCTGATCTTCGAATCCATGCGAAACAAATGGTTTAGATTCAAATACTTGTGATATACATGATTTAGCTATAACTGCATGCGAAACAAACGAGTTTGCTTTAAATCCAAGCGAAACACATGATTTAGCTTCAAATCAATGCGAAGTAGAAGGCTTTGCTTCAAATACAGGCGAAACTCATGATTTAGCTTCAAATCAATGCGAAGTAGAAGGCTTAGTTTCAAATCCATGCGAAACACATGGTTTAGCGTAATATTCAAGCGAAACAAATGGTTTAGATTCAAAACTTTTGATATATATGATTTAGTTTCAACTCCATGCGAAACTAACGAGTTAGCTTCAAATACAAGCGAAACACACGATTCCGCTTCAAATCAGTGCGAAGCAGAAGTCTGATCTTCGAATCCATGCGAAACAAATGGTTCAGCTTCAAATACTTGTGATATACATGATTTAGTTTCAACTGCATGCGAGACAATCGAGTTAGCTTCAAATCCATGCGAAACTAATGGTTTTGATTCAAATACTTGCGAATATAAGTGATATAACTTCAAATGCCGGCGAAACAAACGAGTTAGCATCAAATCCATGCGAATCACATGATTCAGGTTCAAATCCATGCGAATCACATGATTTAGCTTCAAATCGATGCGAAGTAGAAGGCTTATATTCGAATCCATGCGAAACAAATGGTTTAGCTTCAAACAATTGTGATATACATGATTTAGCTTCAACTGCATGCGAAACAAACGAGCTAGCCTCAAATCCATGCGAAACACGTGATTTAGCATCAAATCAACGCGAAGTCTGAAGGCTTAGCGTCAAATCCATGCGAAACGAACGATTTAGTTTCACATACTTGTGAATAGAAGTGATATAGCTTGAAATGCAGGCGAAACGAACGAGTTAGCTTCAATTCCATGCGAAACACATGATTTAGCTTCAAATCAATGCGAAGTAGAAGGCTTAGCTTCAAATACAAGCGAAACACATGATTTAGCTTCAAATCAATGCGAAGTAGAAGGATTAGCTTCAAATCCATGCGAGACAATTAGTTTAGCTTCAAATACTTGTGATATTCATGATTTAACTTCAACTGCATGTGATACAAACGAGTTAGCTTAAAATCCAAGCGGAACACGTGATTTAGCTTCAAAACAATGTGAAGTAGAATGCTGAGTTTCAAATCAATGAGAATAAAATGGTTTAGCTTCAAATACTTGTGATATACATGATTTAGCTTCAACATCATGCGAAACAAACGAGATAGCTTCAAATCAATGCGAAGTAGAAGGCTTAGCTTCAAATACAAGCGAAACACATGATATAGCTTCAAATCAATGCGAAGTAGAAGGATTAGCTTCAAATCGATGCGAAACAATTAGTTTAGCTTCAAATACTTGTGATATTCATGATTTAACTTCAACTGCATGTGATACAAACGAGTTAGCTTAAAATCCAAGCGGAACACGTGATTTAGCTTCAAAACAATGTGAAGTAGAATGCTGAGTTTCAAATCAATGGGAATAAAATGCTTTAGCTTCAAATACTTGTGATATACATGATTTAGCTTCAACATCATGCGAAACAAACGAGTTAGCTTCAAATCCATGCGAAAGACATGATTTAGCATCAAATCAATGCGAAGTAGGAGGCTTATATTCAAATCCATGCGAAACAATTCGTTTAGCTTCAAAGACCTGTGATATACATGATTTAGCTTCAACTGCATGCGAAACAGACGAGATCGCTTTAAATCCATGCGAAACACATGATTTAGCTCCAAATCAATGCGAGGTAGAAGGCTTAGCTTCAAATCCATGCGAATCAAACGGTTTAGCTTCAAATACTTGTGATATACTTGATTTAGCTTCAACAGCATGCGAAACAAACGAGTTAGCTTCAAAAACCATGCGAAAAACATGATTTAGCTCCAAATCGATGCGAAGTAGAAGGATTAACTACGAATCCATGCGAACCAAATGGTTTAGCTGCAAATACTTGTGATATACATGATTCAGCATCAACTGCATGCGAAACAAACAAGTTAGCTTCAAATCCATGCGAAACACATGATTTAGCTCCAAATCAATGCGAGGTAGAAGGCTTAGCTTCAAATCCATGCGAATCAAACGGTTTAGCTTGAAATACTTGTGATATACTTGATTTAGCTTCAACATCATGCGAAACAAACGAGTTAGCTTCAAATCCATGCGAAACACATGATTTAGCATCAAATCAATGCGAAGTAGGAGGCTTATCTTCAAATCCATGCGAAACAATTCGTTTAGCTTCAAATACTTGTGATATTCATGATTTAACTCCAACTGCATGCGAAACAAACGAGTTAGCTTCAAATCCATACGGAACACATGATTTAGCTGCAAATAAATGCGAAGCAGAAGGCTGATCTTCGAATCCATGCGAAACAAATGGTTTAGCTTGAAATACTTGTGATATACTTGATTTAGATTCAAGTGCGTGCGAAACAAACGTGTTAGATTCAAATCCAAGCTAAACACATGATTTATCTTCAAATCAATGCGAGGTAGAAGGCTTATCATCGAATCCATGCGAAACAAATGGTTCAGCTTCAAATACTTGTGATATACGTGATTTAGCTTCAATAGCAGGCGAAACAAACGAGTTAGCTTCAAATCGATGCGAATCACATGATTTAGCTTCAAATTCATGCGATGCACTTGGTTTAGCTTGATATTCATGCGAAACAAATGGTTCAGATTCAAATACTTGTGATATACATGATTTCGCTTCAACTGCATGCGAAACAAACGAGTTAGCTTCAAATCCATGCGAAACATATGATTTAATATCAAATCAATGCGAAGTAGAAGGCATAGCTTCAAATCCATGGGAATAAAATGGTTTAGCTTCAAATAATTGTGATATACATGATTTAGCTTCAACATCATGCGAAACAAACGAGTTAGCTTCAAATCCATGCGAAACACATGATTTAGCAACAAATAAATGCGAAGTAGGAGGCTTATCTTCAAATCCATGCGAAACAATTCGATTAGCTTCAAATACTTGTGATATACATGATTTAGCTTTAACAGCATGCGAAACAAACGAGTTAGCTTCAAATCCATGCGAAACACATGATTTAGCATCAAATCAATGCGAAGTAGAAGGCGTAGCTTCAAGTCCATGCGAATCAAACGGTTTAGCTTCAAATACTTGTGATATACTTGATTTAGATTCAAGTGCGTGCGAAACAAACGAGTTAGCTTCAAATCCAAGCGAAACACATGATTTATCTTCAAATCAATGCGAAGTAGAAGGCGTAGCTTCAAGTCCATGCGAATAAAACGGTTTAGCTTCAAATACTTGATTTAGATTCAAGTGCGTGCGAAACAAACGAGTTAGCTTCAAATCCATGCGAAACACATGATTTAGCTTCAAATCAGTGCGAAGTAGATGGGTTATCTTCAAATCCATGCGAAACAAATGGTTTAGCTTCAAATACTTGTGATATTCATGATTTAACTTCAACTGCATGTGAAACAAACGAGTTAGCTTAAAATCCAAGCGAAACACATTATTTAGCTTCAAATCAATGCGAAGTAGAAGGCTGATCTTCAAATCCAAGCGACACACATGATTTATCTTCAAATCAATGCGAAGTAGAAGGCTTATCTTCGAATCCATGCGAAACAAATGGTTTAGCTTCAAATACTTGTGATATACATGATTTAGCTTCAAATGCATGCGAAACAAACGAGCTAGCCTCAAATCCATGCGAAACACGTGATTTAGCATCATGTCAACGCGAAGTTGAAGGATTAGCGTCAAATCCATGTGAAACGAACGATTTAGCTTCACATGCTTCTGAATAGAAGTGATATAGCTTGAAATGCAGGCGAAACAAACGTGTTAGCTTCAAATCCATGCGAAACACATGACTTAGCTTCAAATCAATGCGAAGTAGAAGGCTTAGCTTCAAATCCAAGCGAAACAAATGGTTCAGATTCAAATCCATGCGACGCACATGATTTAGCAACAAATAAATGCGAAGTAGGAGGCTTATCTTCAAATCCATGCGAAACAATTCGATTAGCTTCAAATACTTGTGATATTCATGATTTAACTTCAACTGCGTGTGAAACAAACGAGTTAGCTTAAAATCCAAGCGAAACACATTATTTAGCTTCAAATCAATGCGAAGTAGAAGGCTGAGCTTCACATCCAAGCGACACACATAATTTATCATCAAATCAATGCGAAGTAGAAGGCGTAGCTTCAAGTCCATGCGAATAAAACGGTTTAGCTTCAAATACTTGTGATATACATGATTTAGCTTCAACAGCATGCGAAACAAACGAGTTAGCTTCAAATCCATGCGAAACACATGATTTAGCATCAAATCAATGCGAAGTAGAAGGCGTAGCTTCAAGTCCATGCGAATCAAACGGTTTAGCTTCAAATACTTGTGATATACTTGATTTAGATTCAAGTGCGTACGAAACAAACGAGTTAGCTTCAAATCCAAGCGAAACACATGATTTATCTTCAAATCAATGCGAGGTAGAAGGCTTAGCTTCAAATCCATGCGAATCAAACGGTTTAGATTCAAATACTTGTGATGTACATGATTTAGCTTCAACAGCATGCGAAACAAACGAGTTAGCTTCAAATCCATGCGAAACACATGATTTAGCTTCAAATCAATGCGAAGTAGATGGGTTATCTTCGAATCCATGCGAAACAAATGGTTTAGCTTCAAACACTTGTGATATAAATGATTTAGCTTCAACTGCGTGCGAAACAAACGAGTTAGCTTCAAAAACCATGCGAAACATATGATTTAATATCAACTCAATGCGAAGTAGAAGGCATAGCTTCAAATCCATGGGAATAAAATGGTTTAGCTTCAAATACTTGTGATATACATGATTTAGCTTCAACAGCATGCGAAACAAACGAGTTAGCTTCAAATCCATGCGAAACACATGATTTAGCTTCAAATCAATGCGAAGTAGATGGGTTATCTTCAAATCCATGCGAAACAAAAGGTTTAGCTTCAAACACTTGTGATATAAATGATTTAGCTGCAACTGCGTGCGAAACAAACGAGTTAGCTTCAAAAACCATGCGAAAAACATGATTTAATATCAAATCAATGCGAAGTAGAAGGCATAGCTTCAAATCCATGGGAATAAAATTTTCTAGCTTCAAATACTTGTGATATACATGATTTAGCTTCAACATCATGCGAAACAAACGAGTTAGCTTCAAATCCATGCGAAACACATGATTTAGCATCAAATCAATGCGAAGTAGGAGGCTTATCTACAAATCCATGCGAAACAATTCGTTTAGCTTCAAATACTTGTGATATTCATGATTTAACTTCAACTGCATGTGAAACAAACGAGTTAGCTTAAAATCCAAGCAAAACACGTTATTTAGCTTCAAATCAATGCGAAGTAAAAGGCTGAGCTTCAAATCCAAGCGACACACATGATTTATCTTCAAATCAATGCGAAGTAGAAGTCGTAGCTTCAAGTCCATGCGAATAAAACGGTTTAGCTTCAAATACTTGTGATATACTTGATTTAGATTCAAGTGCGTGCGAAACAAACGAGTTAGCTTCAAATCCAAGCGTAACAGATGATTTAGCTTCAAATCAATGCGAAGTAGAAGGCTTATCTTCGAATCCATGCGAAACAAATGGTTTAGCTTCAAATACTTGTGATATACATGATTTAGCTTCAAATGCATGCGAAACAAACGAGCTAGCCTCAAATCCATGCGAAACACGTGATTTAGCATCATGTCAACGCGAAGTTGAAGGATTAGCGTCAAATCCATGTGAAACGAACGATTTAGCTTCACATGCTTCTGAATAGAAGTGATATAGCTTGAAATGCAGGCGAAACAAACGTGTTAGCTTCAAATCCATGCGAAACACATGACTTAGCTTCAAATCAATGCGAAGTAGAAGGCTTAGCTTCAAATCCAAGCGAAACAAATGGTTCAGATTCAAATCCATGCGACGCACATGATTTAGCAACACATAAATGCGAAGTAGGAGGCCTATCTTCAAATCCATGCGAAACAATTCGATTAGCTTCAAATACGTGTGATATTCATGATTTAACTTCAACTGCGTGTGAAACAAACGAGTTAGCTTAAAATCCAAGCGAAACACATTATTTAGCTTCAAATCAATGCGAAGTAGAAGGCTGAGCTTCAAATCCAAGCGACACACATAATTTATCTTCAAATCAATGCGAAGTAGAAGGCGTAGCTTCAAGTCCATGCGAATAAAACGGTTTAGCTTCAAATACTTGTGATATACTTGATTTAGATTCAAGTGCGTGCGAAACAAACGAGTTAGCTTCAAATCCAAGCGAAACACATGATTTATCTTCAAATCAATGCGAGGTAGAAGGCTTAGCTTCAAATCCATGCCAATCAAATGGCTTAGCTTCAAATACTTGTGATATACATGATTTAGCTTTAACAGCATGCGAAACAAACGAGTTAGCTTCAAATCCATGCGAAACACATGATTTAGCATCAAATCAATGCGAAGTAGAAGGCGTAGCTTCAAGTCCATGCGAATCAAACGGTTTAGCTTCAAATACTTGTGATATACTTGATTTAGATTCAAGTGCGTGCGAAACAAACGAGTTAGCTTCAAATCCAAGCGAAACACATGATTTAACTTCAAATCAATGCGAGGTAGAAGGCGTAGCTTCAAATCCATGCGAATCAAACGGTTTAGCTTCAAATACTTGTGATGTACATGATTTAGCTTCAACAGCATGCGAAACAAACGAGTTAGCTTCAAATCCATGCGAAACACATGATTTAGCTTCAAATCAATGCGAAGTAGATGGGTTATCTTCGAATCCATGCGAATCAAATGGTTTAGCTTCAAACACTTGTGATATAAATGATTTAGCTTCAACTGCGTGCGAAACAATCGAGTTAGCTTCAAAAACCATGCGAAACATATGATTTAATATCAAATCAATGCGAAGTAGAAGGCATAGCTTCAAATCCGTGGGAATAAAATGGTTTAGCTTCAAATATTTGTGATATACATGATTTAGCTTCAAATGCATGCGAAACAAACGAGCTAGCCTCAAATCCATGCGTAACACGTGATTTAGCATCAAGTCAACGCGAAGTAGATGGGTTATCTTCGAATCCATGCGATACAAATGGTTTAGTTTCAAACACTTGTGATATAAATGATTTAGCTTCAACTGCGTGCGAAACAAACGAGTTAGCTTCAAAAACCATGCAAAAAACATGATTTAGCTCCAAATCGATGCGAAGTAGAAGGCTGAACTACGAATCGATGCGAAACAAATGGTTTAGCTGCAATTACTTGTGACATACATGATTCAGCATCAACTGCATGCGAAACAAACGAGTTAGCTTCAAATCCATGCGAAACATATGATTTAGCTTCAAATCAATGCGAAGTAGAAGGCTTAGCTTCAAATCCAAGCGAAACAAATGGTTCAGATTCAAATGCTTGTGATATACATGATTTAGCTTCGACTGCATGCGAAACCAACGAGTTAGCTTCAAATACAAGCGAAAGACATGATTTCGCTTCAAATCAATACGAAGTAGAAGTCTCTTCTTCGAATCCATGCGAAACAAATGGTTTAGCTTCAAATTCATTCGCAACAAATTGTTTAGCACAATATTCCTTCGAAAAAAATAATTCAGCTTCAAATACTTGTGATACACACGATTTAGCTTCAACTGCTTGGGAAACAAACGTGTTAGCTTCACATTCAAGCGAAAGAAATGATTCAGCTTCAAATCAGTGCGAAGTGGAAGGCTGATCTTCGAATCCATGCGAAACAAGTGGTTTAGATGGAAATCCTTGTGATATACATGATTTGGCTTCAACAGCATATGAAGCAAACGAGATAGCTTCAAATCCAAGCGAAACACACGATTTAGCTTCAAATTCATTCGATACGCATGGTTTAGATTGATATTCATGCGAACTAAATGGTTCAGATTCAAATACTTGTGATATACATGATTTCGCTTCAACTGCATGCGAAACAAACGAGTTAGCTTCAAATCCAAGCGAAACACATGATTAAGCTTCAAATCAATGCGAAGTAGGAGGCTTAGTTTCAAATCCATGCGGAACAAATGGTTCAGATTCAAATACTTGTGATATACATGATTTAGCTTCGACTGCATGCGAAACCAACGAGTTAGCTTCAAATCCATGCGAAACACATGATTTAGCATCAAATCAATGCGAAGTAGGAGGCTTATCTTCAAATCCATGCGAAACAATTCGTTTAGCTTCAAATACTTGTGATATTCATGATTTAACTTCAACTGCATGTGAAACAAACGAGTTAGCTTAAAATGCAAGCGAAACACATTATTTAGCTTCAAATCAATGCGAAGTAGAAGGCTGAGCTTCAAATCCAAGCGACTCACATGATTTATCTTCAAATCAATGCGAAGTAGACGGCGTAGCTTCAAGTCCATGCAAATCAAACGGTTTAGCTTCAAATACTTGTGATATACTTGATTTACATTCAAGTGCGTGCGAATCAAACGAGTTAGCTTCAAATCCAAAGCGAAACACACAATTTATCTTCAAATCAATGCGAAGTAGAAGGATTATCTTCGAATCCATGCAAAACAAATGGTTTAGCTTCAAACACTTGTGATATACATGATTTAGCTTCAACTGCATGCGAAACAAACGAGTTAGCTTCAAATCAATGCGAAGTAGAAGGATTATCTTCGTATCCATGCAAAACAAATGGTTTAGCTTCAAACAATTGTGATATACATGATTTAGCTTCAACTGCATGCGAAACAAACGAGCTAGCCTCAAATCCATGCGAAACACGTGATTTAGCATCAAGTCAACGCGAAGTTGAAGGATTAGCGTCAAATCCATGCGAAACGAACGATTTAGCTTCACATACTTGTGAATAGAAGTGATATAGCTTGAAACGCAGGCGAAACAAACGAGTTAGCTTCAAATCCTTGCGAAACACATGATTTGGCTTCAAATCAATGCGAAGTAGGAGGCTTAGCTTCAAATCCACGCGAAACAAATTATTTAGCTTCAAATCAATGCGAAGTAGAAGGCTGATCTTCGAATCCATGCGAAACAAATGGTTTAGCTTCAAATACTTGTGACCTACTTGATTTAGCTTCAACAGCAAGCGAAACAAACGAGTTAGCTTCAAATCCATGCGAAACACATTAATTAGCATCAAATCAATGCGAAGTAGAAGGCTTACCTTCGAATCCATACGTAACAAATGTTTTAGCTTCAAACACTTGTGATATACATGATTTACATTCAACAACAAGAGAAACAAACGAGTTAGCTTCAAATCCATGCGAAACACATGATTTAGCTTCAAATAAATGCGAAGTAGGAGGCTTATCTTCAAATCCATGCGAAACAATTCGATTAGCTTCAAATACTTGTGATATTCATGATTTAACTTCAACTGCGTGCGAAACAAACGAGTTAGCTTCAAATCCAAGCGAAACACATGATTTATCTTCAAATCAATGCGAGGTAGAAGGCTTAGCTTCAAATCCATGCGAATCAAATGGCTTAGCTTCAAATACTTGTGATATACATGATTTAGCTTCAACAGCATGCGAAACAAACGAGTTAGCTTCAAATCCATCCGAAACACATGATTTAGCATCAAATCAATGCGAAGTAGGAGGCTTATCTTCAAATCCATGCGAAACAATTCGATTAGCTTCAAATACTTGTGATATTCATGATTTAACTTCAACTGCATGTGAAACAAACGAGTTAGCTTAAAATCCAAGCGAAACACATTATTTAGCTTCAAATCAATGCGAAGTAGAAGGCTGAGCTTCAAATCCAAGCGACACACACGATTTATCTTCAAATCAATGCGAAGTAGAAGGCGTAGCTTCAAGTCCATGCGAATCAAACGGTTTAGCTTCAAATACTTGTGATATACTTGATTTAGATTCAAGTGCGTGCGAAAAAAAACGAGTTAGCTTCAAATCCAAGCGAAACACATGATTTATCTTCAAATCAATGCGAGGTAGAAGGCTTAGCTTCAAATCCATGCGAATCAAACGGTTTAGCTTCAAATACTTGTGATATACTTGATTTAGCTTCAACAGCATGCGAAACAAACGAGTTAGCTTCAAATCCATGCGAAACACATGATTTAGCTTCAAATCAATGCGAAGTAGATGGGTTATCTTCAAATCCATGCGAAACAAATGGTTTAGCTTCAAACACTTGTGACATACATGATTCAGCATCAACTGCATGCGAAACAAACGAGTTAGCTTCAAATCCATGCGAAACACATGATTTAGATTCAAATCAATGCGAAGTAGATGGGTTATCTTCGAATCCATGCGAAACAAATGGTTTAGCTTCAAACACTTGTGATATAAATGATTTAGTTTCAACAGCATGCGAAACAAACGAGTTAGATTCAAATTCATGCTAAACACATGATTTAGCTTCAAATCAATGCGAAATAGTTGGATTATCTTCGAATCCATGAGAAACAAATGGTTTAACTTCAAATACTTGTGATATACATGATTTAGCTTCAACAGCATGTGAAGCAAACGAGTTATCTTCAAATCCAAGCGAAACACATGATTTATCTTCAAATCAATGCTAAGTAGAAAGCTTAGCTTCAAATCCATGGGAATCAAATGGTTTAGCTTCAAATACTTGTGATATACATGATTCAGCTTCAACTGCATGCGAAACAAACGAGTTAGTTTCAAGTCCAAACGAAAAACATGATTTAGCATCAAGTCAACGCGAAGTTGATGGCTTAGCTTCAAATCCATGCTAAACGAAAGATTTAGCTTCACATACTTGTGAATATAAGTGATATAGCTTCAAATGCGGGAGAAACAAACGAGTTAGCTTCAAACCCATGCGAAACACATGACTTAGCATCTAATCAATGCGAAGTAGAAGGCTAATCTTCGAATCCATGCGAAACAAATGATATAGCTTCAAATACTTGTGATATACATGATTTATTTTCAACAGCATGCGAAACAAACGAGTTAGATTCAAATCCATGCAAAACACACGATTTAGCTTCAAATCAATGCGAAATAGATGGATTATCTTCGAATCCATGAGAAACAAATGGTTGAACTTCAAATACTTGTGATATACATGATTTAGCTTCAACAGCATGCGAAACAAACGAGTTAGCTTCAAATCCATGCGAAACACATGATTTAGCTTCAAATCAATGCGAAGTAGATGGGTTATCTTCGAATCCATGCGAAACAAATGGTTTAGCTTCAAATACTTGTGATATACATGATTTAGCTTCAAATGCATGCGAAACAAACGAGCTAGCCTCAAATCCATGCGAAACACGTGATTTAGCATCAAGTCAACGCGAAGTTGAAGGATTAGCGTCAAATCCATGTGAAACGAACGATTTAGCTTCACATGCTTCTGAATAGAAGTGATATAGCTTGAAATGCAGGCGAAACAAACGAGTTAGCTTCAAATCCATGCGAAACACATGATTTAGCTTCAAATCAATGCGAAGTAGATGGGTTATCTTCGAATCCATGCGATACAAATGGTTTAGTTTCAAACACTTGTGATATAAATGATTTAGCTTCAACTGCGTGCGAAACAAACGAGTTAGCTTCAAAAACCATGCAAAAAACATGATTTAGCTCCAAATCGATGCGAAGTAGAAGGCTGAACTACGAATCGATGCGAAACAAATGGTTTAGCTGCAAATACTTGTGACATACATGATTCAGCATCAACTGCATGCGAAACAAACGAGTTAGCTTCAAATCCATGCGAAACATATGATTTAGCTTCAAATCAATGCGAAGTAGAAGGCTTAGCTTCAAATCCAAGCGAAACAAATGGTTCAGATCCAAATGCTTGTGATATACATGATTTAGCTTCGACTGCATGCGAAACCAACGAGTTAGCTTCAAATACAAGCGAAAGACATGATTTCGCTTCAAATCAATGCGAAGTAGAAGTCTCTTCTTCGAATCCATGCGAAACAAATGGTTTAGCTTCAAATTCATTCGCAACAAATTGTTTAGCACAATATTCCTTCGAAAAAAATAATTCAGCTTCAAATACTTGTGATACACACGATTTAGCTTCAACTGCTTGGGAAACAAACGTGTTAGCTTCACATTCAAGCGAAAGAAATGATTCAGCTTCAAATCAGTGCGAAGTGGAAGGCTGATCTTCGAATCCATGCGAAACAAGTGGTTTAGATGGAAATCCTTGTGATATACATGATTTGGCTTCAACAGCATATGAAGCAAACGAGATAGCTTCAAATCCAAGCGAAACACATGATTTAGCTTCAAATTCATTCGATACGCATGGTTTAGCTTGATATTCATGCGAAACAAATGGTTCAGATTCAAATACTTGTGATATACATGATTCAGCTTCGACTGCATGCGAAACCAACGAGTTAGCTTCAAATCCATGCTAAACACATGATTTAGCATCAAATCAATGCGAAGTAGGAGACTTATCTTCAAATCCATCCGAAACAATTCGTTTAGCTTCAAATACTTGTGATATTCATGATTTAACTTCAACTGCATGTGAAACAAACGAGTTAGCTTAAAATCCAAGCGAAACAAATTATTTAGCTTCAAATCAATGCGAAGTAGAAGGCTGAGCTTCAAATCCAAGCGACACACATGATTTATCTTCAAATCAATGCGAAGTAGAAGGGTTATCTTCGAATCCATGCGAAACAAATGGTTTAGCTTCAAACAATTGTGATATAAATGATTTAGCTTCAACTGCGTGCGAAACAAACGAGTTAGCTTCAAAAACCATGCGAAAAACATGATTTAGCTCCAAATCGATGCGAAGTAGAAGGCTTAACTACGAATCCATGCGAAACAATTGATTTAGCTGCAAATACTTGTGACATACATAATTCAGCATCAACTGCATGTGAAACAAACCAGTTAGCTTCAAATCGAAGCGAAACACATGATTTAGCTTCAAATCAATGCGAAGTAGAAGGCCTAGATTCAAATCCATGCGAATCAAATGATTTAACTTCAAATACTTGTGATATACATGATTTAGCTTCAACTGCATGCGAAATAATCGAGTTAGCTTCAAATCCAAACGAAACACATGATTTAGATTCAAATCAATGCGAAGAAGAAGGCTCAGCTTTAAATCCATGCGAAACAAATGGTTTAGCTTCAAATACTTGTGGTATACATGATTTAGATTCAACTGCATGCGTAACAAACGAGTAAGCTCAAAACCATGCGATGCACACGTTTTAGCTTCAAATAAATGCGAAGTAGAAGGCTTATCTTCGAATCGATGCGAAACAAATGGTTTAGCATCAAATACTTGTGATATACATGATTTAACTTCAACTGCATGCGAACAAACGAGTTGGCTTCAAATCCTTCCGAACCACATGATTTAGCTTCAAATTCATGCGAATCAATTGGTTTAGCACCAAATACTTGTGATATACATGATATAGCTACAAATGCATGCGAAACAATTGAGGTAGCTTAAAATCCATGCCAAACACATGATTTTGCTTCAAATCAATGCGAAACACATGATTTAGATTCAAATCAAAGCGAAGTAGATGGCTTAGTTTGAAATCCATGCGAATAAAGTTCTTTAGCTTCAAATACTTATGATATACATAATTTAGCTTCAACTGCATGCGAAACAAACGACTTAGCTTCAAGTCCATGCGAAACACATGATTTAGAATCAAATCAATGCGAAGTAGAAGGCTTAGCTTCAAATCCAGCGAAACGAATGATTTAGCTTCAAATACTTGCGAATATCACTGATATAGCTTCAAATGCAGGCGAAACAAACGAGTTAGCTTTACATCCATGCAAAAGTCATGATTTACCTTCAAATCAATGCGAAGTAGAAGGCTTGGTATGAAATCCATGCGAATCAAGTTCTTTAGCTTCAAATACTTACGATATACATGATTTAGATTCAACTGCTTAGGAAGCAAACGAGTTAACATCGCATCCATTCAAAACACATGATTTAGCTTCAAATCCATGCGAAACTCATGATTTAGCTTCAAATCAATGCGAAGTAGAATACTTATCTTCAACTCCATACTTGTGATATACATGATTTAGCTTCAAATGGATGTGAAACAAACGTGTTAGCTTCAAATGAAAGCGAATCACATAATTCAGCATCAAATCAATGCGAAGTAGAATGCTTAGTATCAAATCCATGCGAAACGAATAGTTTAGCATCAAATACTTGTTTTATACATTACTTAGTTTCAACTGCATGCGAAACAAACGAGTTAGCTTCAAATCCAAACGAAACACATGATTTAGCTTCAAATCAATGCGAAGTAGAAGGCTTATCTTCGAATCCATGCGAAACAAATGGTTTAGCTTCAAATACTTGTGATATACATGATTTAGCTTCAAATGCATGCGAAACAAACGAGCTAGCCTCAAATCCATGCGAAACACGTGATTTAGCATCAAGTCAACGCGAAGTTGAAGGATTAGCGTCAAATCCATGTGAAACGAACGATTTAGCTTCACATGCTTCTGAATAGAAGTGATATAGCTTGAAATGCAGGCGAAACAAACGAGTTAGCTTCAAATCCATGCGAAACACATGATTTAGCTTCAAATCAATGCGAAGTAGATGGGTTATCTTCGAATCCATGCGATACAAATGGTTTAGTTTCAAACACTTGTGATATAAATGATTTAGCTTCAACTGCGTGCGAAACAAACGAGTTAGCTTCAAAAACCATGCAAAAAACATGATTTAGCTCCAAATCGATGCGAAGTAGAAGGCTGAACTACGAATCGATGCGAAACAAATGGTTTAGCTGCAAATACTTGTGACATACATGATTCAGCATCAACTGCATGCGAAACAAACGAGTTAGCTTCAAATCCATGCGAAACATATGATTTAGCTTCAAATCAATGCGAAGTAGAAGGCTTAGCTTCAAATCCAAGCGAAACAAATGGTTCAGATCCAAATGCTTGTGATATACATGATTTAGCTTCGACTGCATGCGAAACCAACGAGTTAGCTTCAAATACAAGCGAAAGACATGATTTCGCTTCAAATCAATGCGAAGTAGAAGTCTCTTCTTCGAATCCATGCGAAACAAATGGTTTAGCTTCAAATTCATTCGCAACAAATTGTTTAGCACAATATTCCTTCGAAAAAAATAATTCAGCTTCAAATACTTGTGATACACACGATTTAGCTTCAACTGCTTGGGAAACAAACGTGTTAGCTTCACATTCAAGCGAAAGAAATGATTCAGCTTCAAATCAGTGCGAAGTGGAAGGCTGATCTTCGAATCCATGCGAAACAAGTGGTTTAGATGGAAATCCTTGTGATATACATGATTTGGCTTCAACAGCATATGAAGCAAACGAGATAGCTTCAAATCCAAGCGAAACACATGATTTAGCTTCAAATTCATTCGATACGCATGGTTTAGCTTGATATTCATGCGAAACAAATGGTTCAGATTCAAATACTTGTGATATACATGATTCAGCTTCGACTGCATGCGAAACCAACGAGTTAGCTTCAAATCCATGCTAAACACATGATTTAGCATCAAATCAATGCGAAGTAGGAGACTTATCTTCAAATCCATCCGAAACAATTCGTTTAGCTTCAAATACTTGTGATATTCATGATTTAACTTCAACTGCATGTGAAACAAACGAGTTAGCTTAAAATCCAAGCGAAACAAATTATTTAGCTTCAAATCAATGCGAAGTAGAAGGCTGAGCTTCAAATCCAAGCGACACACATGATTTATCTTCAAATCAATGCGAAGTAGAAGGGTTATCTTCGAATCCATGCGAAACAAATGGTTTAGCTTCAAACAATTGTGATATAAATGATTTAGCTTCAACTGCGTGCGAAACAAACGAGTTAGCTTCAAAAACCATGCGAAAAACATGATTTAGCTCCAAATCGATGCGAAGTAGAAGGCTTAACTACGAATCCATGCGAAACAATTGATTTAGCTGCAAATACTTGTGACATACATAATTCAGCATCAACTGCATGTGAAACAAACCAGTTAGCTTCAAATCGAAGCGAAACACATGATTTAGCTTCAAATCAATGCGAAGTAGAAGGCCTAGATTCAAATCCATGCGAATCAAATGATTTAACTTCAAATACTTGTGATATACATGATTTAGCTTCAACTGCATGCGAAATAATCGAGTTAGCTTCAAATCCAAACGAAACACATGATTTAGATTCAAATCAATGCGAAGAAGAAGGCTCAGCTTTAAATCCATGCGAAACAAATGGTTTAGCTTCAAATACTTGTGGTATACATGATTTAGATTCAACTGCATGCGTAACAAACGAGTAAGCTTCAAAACCATGCGATGCACACGTTTTAGCTTCAAATAAATGCGAAGTAGAAGGCTTATCTTCGAATCGATGCGAAACAAATGGTTTAGCATCAAATACTTGTGATATACATGATTTAACTTCAACTGCATGCGAACAAACGAGTTGGCTTCAAATCCTTCCGAACCACATGATTTAGCTTCAAATTCATGCGAATCAATTGGTTTAGCACCAAATACTTGTGATATACATGATATAGCTACAAATGCATGCGAAACAATTGAGGTAGCTTAAAATCCATGCCAAACACATGATTTTGCTTCAAATCAATGCGAAACACATGATTTAGATTCAAATCAAAGCGAAGTAGATGGCTTAGTTTGAAATCCATGCGAATAAAGTTCTTTAGCTTCAAATACTTATGATATACATAATTTAGCTTCAACTGCATGCGAAACAAACGACTTAGCTTCAAGTCCATGCGAAACACATGATTTAGAATCAAATCAATGCGAAGTAGAAGGCTTAGCTTCAAATCCAGCGAAACGAATGATTTAGCTTCAAATACTTGCGAATATCACTGATATAGCTTCAAATGCAGGCGAAACAAACGAGTTAGCTTTACATCCATGCAAAAGTCATGATTTACCTTCAAATCAATGCGAAGTAGAAGGCTTGGTATGAAATCCATGCGAATCAAGTTCTTTAGCTTCAAATACTTACGATATACATGATTTAGATTCAACTGCTTAGGAAGCAAACGAGTTAACATCGCATCCATTCAAAACACATGATTTAGCTTCAAATCCATGCGAAACTCATGATTTAGCTTCAAATCAATGCGAAGTAGAATACTTATCTTCAACTCCATACTTGTGATATACATGATTTAGCTTCAAATGGATGTGAAACAAACGTGTTAGCTTCAAATGAAAGCGAATCACATAATTCAGCATCAAATCAATGCGAAGTAGAATGCTTAGTATCAAATCCATGCGAAACGAATAGTTTAGCATCAAATACTTGTTTTATACATTACTTAGTTTCAACTGCATGCGAAACAAACGAGTTAGCTTCAAATCCAAACGAAACACATGATTTAGCTTCAAATCAATGCGAAGTAGAAGGCTTATCTTCGAATCCATGCGAAACAAATGGTTTAGCTTCAAATACTTGTGATATACATGATTTAGCTTCAAATGCATGCGAAACAAACGAGCTAGCCTCAAATCCATGCGAAACACGTGATTTAGCATCAAGTCAACGCGAAGTTGAAGGATTAGCGTCAAATCCATGTGAAACGAACGATTTAGCTTCACATGCTTCTGAATAGAAGTGATATAGCTTGAAATGCAGGCGAAACAAACGAGTTAGCTTCAAATCCATGCGATACACATGATTTAGCTTCAAATCAATGCGAAGTAGGAGGCTTATCTTCAAATCCATGCGAAACAATTCGTTTAGCTTCAAATACTTGTGATATTCATGATTTAACTTCAACTGCATGTGAAACAAACGAGTTAGCTTAAAATCCAAGCAAAACACGTTATTTAGCTTCAAATCAATGCGAAGTAAAAGGCTGAGCTTCAAATCCAAGCGACACACATGATTTATCTTCAAATCAATGCGAAGTAGAAGGCGTAGCTTCAAGTCCATGCGAATAAAACGGTTTAGCTTCAAATACTTGTGATATACTTGATTTAGATTCAAGTGCGTGCGAAACAAACGAGTTAGCTTCAAATCCAAGCGTAACAGATGATTTAGCTTCAAATCAATGCGAAGTAGAAGGCTTATCTTCGAATCCATGCGAAACAAATGGTTTAGCTTCAAATACTTGTGATATACATGATTTAGCTTCAAATGCATGCGAAACAAACGAGCTAGCCTCAAATCCATGCGAAACACGTGATTTAGCATCATGTCAACGCGAAGTTGAAGGATTAGCGTCAAATCCATGTGAAACGAACGATTTAGCTTCACATGCTTCTGAATAGAAGTGATATAGCTTGAAATGCAGGCGAAACAAACGTGTTAGCTTCAAATCCATGCGAAACACATGACTTAGCTTCAAATCAATGCGAAGTAGAAGGCTTAGCTTCAAATCCAAGCGAAACAAATGGTTCAGATTCAAATCCATGCGACGCACATGATTTAGCAACACATAAATGCGAAGTAGGAGGCTTATCTTCAAATCCATGCGAAACAATTCGATTAGCTTCAAATACGTGTGATATTCATGATTTAACTTCAACTGCGTGTGAAACAAACGAGTTAGCTTAAAATCCAAGCGAAACACATTATTTAGCTTCAAATCAATGCGAAGTAGAAGGCTGAGCTTCAAATCCAAGCGACACACATAATTTATCTTCAAATCAATGCGAAGTAGAAGGCGTAGCTTCAAGTCCATGCGAATAAAACGGTTTAGCTACAAATACTTGTGATATACTTGATTTAGATTCAAGTGCGTGCGAAACAAACGAGTTAGCTTCAAATCCAAGCGAAACACATGATTTATCTTCAAATCAATGCGAGGTAGAAGGCTTAGCTTCAAATCCATGCGAATCAAATGGCTTAGCTTCAAATACTTGTGATATACATGATTTAGCTTTAACAGCATGCGAAACAAACGAGTTAGCTTCAAATCCATGCGAAACACATGATTTAGCATCAAATCAATGCGAAGTAGAAGGCGTAGCTTCAAGTCCATGCGAATCAAACGGTTTAGCTTCAAATACTTGTGATATACTTGATTTAGATTCAAGTGCGTGCGAAACAAACGAGTAAGCTTCAAATCCAAGCGAAACACATGATTTATCTTCAAATCAATGCGAGGTAGAAGGCATAGCTTCAAATCCATGCGAATCAAACGGTTTAGCTTCAAATACTTGTGATGTACATGATTTAGCTTCAACAGCATGCGAAACAAACGAGTTAGCTTCAAATCCATGCGAAACACATGATTTAGCTTCAAATCAATGCGAAGTAGATGGGTTATCTTCGAATCCATGCGAAACAAATGGTTTAGCTTCAAACACTTGTGATATAAATGATTTAGCTTCAACTGCGTGCGAAACAATCGAGTTAGCTTCAAAAACCATGCGAAACATATGATTTAATATCAAATCAATGCGAAGTAGAAGGCATAGCTTCAAATCCGTGGGAATAAAATGGTTTAGCTTCAAATATTTGTGATATACATGATTTAGCTTCAAATGCATGCGAAACAAACGAGCTAGCCTCAAATCCATGCGTAACACGTGATTTAGCATCAAGTCAACGCGAAGTAGATGGGTTATCTTCGAATCCATGCGATACAAATGGTTTAGTTTCAAACACTTGTGATATAAATGATTTAGCTTCAACTGCGTGCGAAACAAACGAGTTAGCTTCAAAAACCATGCAAAAAACATGATTTAGCTCCAAATCGATGCGAAGTAGAATGCTGAACTACGAATCGATGCGAAACAAATGGTTTAGCTGCAAATACTTGTGATATACATGATTTAGCTTCAACTGCATGCGAAATAATCGAGTTAGCTTCAAATCCAAACGAAACACATGATTTAGATTCAAATCAATGCGAAGAAGAAGGCTCAGCTTTAAATCCATGCGAAACAAATGGTTTAGCTTCAAATACTTGTGGTATACATGATTTAGATTCAACTGCATGCGTAACAAACGAGTAAGCTTCAAAACCATGCGATGCACACGTTTTAGCTTCAAATAAATGCGAAGTAGAAGGCTTATCTTCGAATCGATGCGAAACAAATGGTTTGGCATCAAATACTTGTGAAATACATTATTTAACTTCAACTGCATGCGAACAAACGAGTTGGCTTCAAATCCTTCCGAACCACATGATTTAGCTTCAAATTCATGCGAATCAATTGGTTTAGCACCAAATGCTTGTGATATACATGATATAGCTACAAATGCATGCGAAACAATTGAGGTAGCTTAAAATCCATGCCAAACACATGATTTTGCTTCAAATCAATGCGAAACACATGATTTAGATTCAAATCAAAGCGAAGTAGATGGCTTAGTTTGAAATCCATGCGAATAAAGTTCTTTAGCTTCAAATACTTATGATATACATAATTTAGCTTCAACTGCATGCGAAACAAACGACTTAGCTTCAAGTCCATGCGAAACACATGATTTAGAATCAAATCAATGCGAAGTAGAAGGCTTAGCTTCAAATCCAGCGAAACGAATGATTTAGCTTCAAATACTTGCGAATATCACTGATATAGCTTCAAATGCAGGCGAAACAAACGAGTTAGCTTTACATCCATGCAAAAGTCATGATTTACCTTCAAATCAATGCGAAGTAGAAGGCTTGGTATGAAATCCATGCGAATCAAGTTCTTTAGCTTCAAATACTTACGATATACATGATTTAGATTCAACTGCTTAGGAAGCAAACGAGTTAACGTCGCATCCATTCAAAACACATGATTTAGCTTCAAATCCATGCGAAACTCATGATTTAGCTTCAAATCAATGCGAAGTAGAATACTTATCTTCAACTCCATACTTGTGATATACATGATTTAGCTTCAAATGGATGTGAAACAAACGTGTTAGCTTCAAATGAAAGCGAATCACATAATTCAGCATCAAATCAATGCGAAGTAGAATGCTTAGTATCAAATCCATGCGAAACGAATAGTTTAGCATCAAATACTTGTTTTATACATTACTTAGTTTCAACTGCATGCGAAACAAACGAGTTAGCTTCAAATCCAAACGAAACACATGATTTAGCTTCAAATCAATGCGAAGTAGAAGGCTTATCTTCGAATCCATGCGAAACAAATGGTTTAGCTTCAAATACTTGTGATATACATGATTTAGCTTCAAATGCATGCGAAACAAACGAGCTAGCCTCAAATCCATGCGAAACACGTGATTTAGCATCAAGTCAACGCGAAGTTGAAGGATTAGCGTCAAATCCATGTGAAACGAACGATTTAGCTTCACATGCTTCTGAATAGAAGTGATATAGCTTGAAATGCAGGCGAAACAAACGAGTTAGCTTCAAATCCATGCGATACACATGATTTAGCTTCAAATCAATGCGAAGTAGGAGGCTTATCTTCAAAACCATGCGAAACAATTCGTTTAGCTTCAAATACTTGTGATATTCATGATTTAACTTCAACTGCATGTGAAACAAACGAGTTAGCTTAAAATCCAAGCGAAACACATTATTTAGCTTCAAATCAATGCGAAGTAGAAGGCTGATCTTCGAATCCATGCGAAACAAATGGTTTAGCTTCAAATACTTATCACCTACTTGATTTAGCTTCAACAGCAAGCGAAACAAACGAGTTAGCTTCAAATCCATGCGAAACACATTAATTAGCATCAAATCAATGCGAAGTAGAAGGCTTACCTTCGAATCCATACGAAACAAATGTTTTAGCTTCAAATGCTTGTGATGTACAGGATTTAGCTTCAACTGGATGCGAAGCCATCGATTTTAGCTTCAAATCCAAGCGAAACATATGATTTAGCTTCAATGCAATGCGCAGTAGTAGGCGTAGCTTCAAATCCATTCGAAACAAATGGTTTAGTTTCAGATACTTGTTTTATACATGATTTAAGCTTCCACTGCATGCAAAACAAACGAGTTAACTTCAAATCCAAGCGAAACACATGATTCAGCTTCAAATCAATGCGATGTAGAAGGCTTAGCGTCTAATCCATGCGAAACAAATGGTTTAGATTCAAATACTTGTGACATACTTTATTTAGCTTCAACTGCATGCGAAACAAACGAGTTAGCTTCAAATCCATCCGAAACAAATGGTTTAGCTTCAATTATATGTGATATACATGATTTAGCTGCAAATGCATGCGAAACAAACGAGTTAGCTTCAAATCCAGCGAAACGAATGATTTACCTTCAAATACTTACGAATATCACTGATATAGCTTCAAATGCTGGCGAAACAAACGAGTTAGCTTTAAATACATGCAAAAGGCACGACTTACCTTCAAATCAATGCGAAGTAGAAGGCTGATCTTCGAATCCATGCGAACAAATGGTTTAGCTTTAAATACTTGTGATATACATGATTTAGCTTCAAATGCAGGCGAAACAAACGAGTTAGCTTCAAATCGATGCGAAACACATGATATAGCTTAAAATCAATGCGAAGCTGATGGCTGATCGTCGAATCCATGCGAAACAAATGGTTTAGCTTCTACTACTTGTGATATACATGATTTAGCTTCAACTGCATGCGAAACAAACGAGTCAGCTACAAATCCAAGCAAAACACATGATTTAGGATCAAATCAATGCGATGTAGAAGGCTTAGTTTCAAATCCAGCGAAACGAATGATTTACCTTCAAATACTTGCGAATATCACTGGTATAGCTTCAAATGCTGGCGAAACAAACGAGTTAGCTTTAAATCCATGCAAAAGTCATGATTTAGCTTCAAATCAATGCGATGTAGAAGGCTGATCTTCGAATCCATGCGAATCAAATGGTTTAGCTTCAAATACTTGTAATATGCGTGATTTTGCTTCAACTGCATGCAAAACCAACGAGTTATCTTCAAATCTAAGCGAAACACATGATTCAGATTCAAATCAATGCGAAGTAGAAGGCTTAGCTTCAAATCCATGCGAAACAAATGGTTTAGATTCAAATACTTGTGACATACTTTATTTAGCTTCAACTGCATGCGAAACAATCGAGTTAGCTTCAAATCCATCCGAAACAAATGGTTTAGCTTCAATTATATGTGATATACATGATTTAGCTGCAAATGCATGCGAAACAAACGAGTTAGCTTCAAATCCAGCGAAACGAATGATTTACCTTCAAATACTTACGAATATCACTGATATAGCTTCAAATGCTGGCGAAACAAACGAGTTAGCTTTAAATACATGCAAAAGGCACGACTTACCTTCAAATCAATGCGAAGTAGAAGGCTTAGTTTGAGATCCATGCGAATCAAGTTCTTTAGCTTCAAATACTTATGATATACATGATTTAGCTTCAACTGCTTGGGAAGCAAACGAGTTAACTTCAAATCCATTCAAAACACATGATTTAGCTTCAAATCCATGCGAAACTCATGATTTAGCTTCAAATCAATGCGATGTAGAAAGCTGATCGTCGAATCCATGCGAAACAAATGGTTTAGCTTCTACTACTTTTGATATACATGATTTAGCTTCAACTGCATGCGAAACAAACGAGTCAGCTTCAAATCCAAGCGAAACACATGATTTAGAATCAAATCAATGCGATGTAGAAGGCCGATCTTCGAATCCACACGAAATAGATGGTTTAGCTTCAAATACTTGTGATGTACATGATTTAGCTTCAACTGCATGCGAAACAAACGAGTTAGCTTCAAATCCATCCGAAACAAATGGTTTAGCTTCAATTATATGTGATATACATGATTTAGCTGCAAATGCATGCGAAACAAACGAGTTAGCTTCAAATCCAGCGAAACGAATGATTTACCTTCAAATACTTGCGAATATCACTGATATAGCTTCAAATGCTGGCGAAACAAACGAGTTAGCTTTAAATACATGCAAAAGACATGATTTACCTTCAAATCAATGCGAAGTAGAAGGCTTAGTTTGAAATCCATGCGAATCAAGTTCTTTAGCTTCAAATACTTATGATATACATGATTTAGCTTCAACTGCTTGGGAAGCAAACGAGTTAACTTCAAATCCATCCAAAACACATGATTTAGCTTCAAATCCATGCGAAACTCATGATTTAGCTTCAAATCAATGCGATGTAGAAGGCTGATCGTCGAATCCATGCGAAACAAATGGTTTAGCTTCTACTATTTTGATATACATGATTTAGCTTCAACTGCATGCGAAACAAACGAGTCAGCTTCAAATCCAAGCGAAACACATGATTTAGAATCAAATCAATGCGATGTAGAAGGCCGATCTTCGAATCCACACGAAATAGATGGTTTAGCTTCAAATACTTGTGATGTACATGAATTAGCTTCAACTGCAGGTGAAACAAACGAGTTAGCTTCAAATCCATTCAAAACACATGATTTAGCTTCAAATTCATTCGAAAGACATGGTTTAGCGTACTATTCATGGGAATCAATTGGTTCAGATTCAAATACTTGTGATATACATGATATAGCTTCAAATGTAGGCGAAACAAACGAGTCAGCTTCAAATCCATGAGAAACACATTATTTAGCTTCAAATCAATGCGATGTAGAAGGCTGATCGTCGAATCCATGCGAAACAAATGGTTTAGCTTCTACTACTTTTGATATACATGATTTAGCTTCAACTTCATGCGAAACAAACGAGTCAGCTTCAAATCCAAGCGAAACACATGATTTAGAATCAAATCAATGCGAAGTAGAAGGCTTAGCTTCAAATCCTGCGAAACGAATGATTTAGCTTCAAATACTTGCGAATATCACTGATATAGCTTCAAATGCAGACGAAACAAACGAGTTAGCTTTAGATCCATGCAAAAGGCACGACTTACCTTCAAATCAATGCGAAGTAGAAGGCTTAGGTTGAAATCCATGCGAATCAAGTTCATTAGCTTCAAATACTTATGATATACATGATTTAGCTTCAACTGCTTGGGAAGCAAACGAGTTAACTTCAAATCCATTCAAAACACATGATTTAGCTTCAAATCCATGCGAAACTCATGATTTAGCTTCAAATCCATGCGAAACTCATGATTTAGCTTCAAATCAATGCGATGTAGAAGGCTGATCGTCGAATCCATGCGAAACAAATGGTTTAGCTTCTACTATTTTGATATACATGATTTAGCTTCAACTGCATGCGAAACAAACGAGTCAGCTTCAAATCCAAGCGAAACACATGATTTAGAATCAAATCAATGCGATGTAGAAGGCCGATCTTCGAATCCACACGAAATAGATGGTTTAGCTTCAAATACTTGTGATGTACATGATTTAGCTTCAACTGCATGCGAAACAAACGAGTTAGCTTCAAATCCATCCGAAACAAATGGTTTAGCTTCAATTATATGTGATATACATGATTTAGCTTCAAATGCATGCGAAACAAACGAGTTAGCATCAAATCCATGCGAAACACATGATTTAGCTTCAAATGAATGCGAAGTAGAAGGCTGATCTTCGAATCCATGCGAAACGAATGGTTTAGCTTTAAATACTTGTGATATACATGATTTAGCTTCAAATGCAGGCGAAACAAACGAGTTAGCTTCAAATCGATGCGAAACACATGATATAGCTTAAAATCAATGCGAAGCTGATGGCTGATCGTCGAATCCATGCGAAACAAATGGTTTAGCTTCAATTATATGTGATATACATGATTTAGCTTCAAATGCAGGTGAAACGAACGAGTTAGCTTCAAATCCATTCAAAACACATGATTTAGCTTCAAATTCATTCGAAAAACATGGTTTAGCGTACTATTCATGGGAATCAATTGGTTCAGATTCAAATACTTGTGATATACATGATATAGCTTCAAATGCAGGCGAAACAAACGAGTCAGCTACAAATCCATGAGAAACACATTATTTAGCTTCAAATGAATGCGAAGTAGAAGGCTGATCTTCGAATCCATGCGAAACAAATGGTTTAGCTTCTACTACTTGTGATATACATGATTTAGCTTCAACTGCATGCGAAACAAACGAGTCAGCTTCAAATCCAAGCGAAACACATGATTTAGAATCAAATCAATGCGATGTAGAAGGCTTAGTTTCAAATCCAGCGAAACGAATGATTTACCTGCAAATACTTGCGAATATCACTGATATAGCTTCAAATGCTGGCGAAACAAACGAGTTAGCTTTAAATCCATGCAAAAGACATGATTTACCTTCAAATCAATGCGAAGTAGAAGGCTTAGTTTGAAATCCATGCGAATCAAGTTCTTTAGCTTCAAATACTTATGATATACATGATTTAGCTTCAACTGCTTGGGAAGCAAACGAGTTAACTTCAAATCCATTCAAAACACATGATTTAGCTTCAAATCCATGCGAAACTCATGATTTAGCTTCAAATCAATGCGATGTAGAAAGCTGATCGTCGAATCCATGCGAAACAAATGGTTTAGCTTCTACTACTTTTGATATACATGATTTAGCTTCAACTGCATGCGAAACAAACGAGTCAGCTTCAAATCCAAGCGAAACACATGATTTAGAATCGAATCAATGCGATGTAGAAGGCCGATCTTCGAATCCACACGAAATAGATGGTTTAGCTTCAAATACTTGTGATGTACATGATTTAGCTTCAACTGCATGCGAAACAAACGAGTTAGCTTCAAATCCATCCGAAACAAATGGTTTAGCTTCAATTATATGTGATATACATGATTTAGCTGCAAATGCATGCGAAACAAACGAGTTAGCTTCAAATCCAGCGAAACGAATGATTTACCTTCAAATACTTGCGAATATCACTGATATAGCTTCAAATGCAGACGAAACAAACGAGTTAGCTTTAAATCCATGCAAAAGGCACGACTTACCTTCAAATCAATGCGAAGTAGAAGGCTTAGTTTGAAATCCATGCGTATCAAGTTCTTCAGCTTCAAATACTTATGATATACATGATTTAGCTTCAACTGCTTGGGAAGGAAACGAGTTAACTTCAAATCCATTCTAAACACATGATTTAGGTTCAAAAACATGCGAAACTCATGATTTAGCTTCAAATCAATGCGAAGTAGAAGGCTGATCTTCGAATCCATGCGAAACGAATGGTTTAGCTTCAAATACTTGTGATATACATGATTTAGCTTCAAATGCATGCGAAACCAAACAGTTAGCTTCAAATACAAGCAAAACACATGATTTCGCGTCAAATGAATGCGAAGCAGAAGGCTTAGCTTCAAATCCATGCGAAACAAATGGTTTAGCTTCAATTATATGTGATATACATGATTTAGCTTCAAATGCAGGTGAAACAAACGAGTTAGCTTCAAATCCATTCAAAACACATGATTTAGCTTCAAATTCATTCGAAAGACATGGTTTAGCGTACTATTCATGGGAATCAATTGGTTCAGATTCAAATACTTGTGATATACATGATATAGCTTCAAATGCAGGCGAAACAAACGAGTCAGCTTCAAATCCATGAGAAACACATTATTTAGCTTCAAATGAATGCGAAGTAGAAGGCTGATCTTGGAATCCATGCGAAACAAATGGTTTAGCTTCAATTATATGTGATATGCATGATTTAACTTCAAATGCATGCGAAACAAACGAGTTAGCATCAAATCCATTCAAAACACATGATTTAGCTTCAAATGAATGCGAAGTAGAAGGCTGATCTTCGAATCCATGCGAATCAAATGGTTTAGCTTCAAATACTTGTGATATACATGATATAGCTTCAAATGTAGGCGAAACAAACGAGTCAGCTTCAAATCCATGAGAAACACATTATTTAGCTTCAAATGAATGCGAAGTAGAAGGCTGATCTTGGAATCCATGCGAAACAAATGGTTTAGCTTCAATTATATGTGATATGCATGATTTAACTTCAAATGCATGCGAAACAAACGAGTTAGCATCAAATCCATTCAAAACACATGATTTAGCTTCAAATTAATGCGAAGTGTAAGGCTTAGCTTCAAATCCATGCGAAACAAATGGTTTAGCTTCAATTATATGTGATATACATGATTTAGCTTCAAATGCAGGTGAAACAAACGAGTTAGCTTCAAATCCATTCAAAACACATGATTTAGCTTCAAATTCATTCGAAAGACATGGTTTAGCGTACTATTCATGGGAATCAATTGGATCAGATTCAAATACTTGTGATATACATGATATAGCTTCAAATGCAGGCGAAACAAACGAGTCAGCTTCAAATCCATGAGAAACACATTATTTAGCTTCAAATGAATGCGAAGTAGAAGGCTGATCTTCGAATCCATGCGAATCAAACGGTTTAGCTTCAAATACTTGTGATATGCGTGATTTTGCATCAACTGCATGCAAAACCAACGAGTTATCTTCAAATCTAAGCGAAACACATGATTCAGATTCAAATCAATGCGAAGTAGAAGGCTTATCTTCGAATCCATGCGAAACAAATGCTTTAACTTCAAATACTTGTGATGTACATGATTTAGCTTCAACTGCATGCGAAACAAACGAGTTAGCTTCAAATCCATCCGAAACAAATGGTTTAGCTTCAATTATATGTGATATACATGATTTAGCTTCAAATGCATGCGAAACAAACGAGTTAGCTTCAAATCCATGCGAAACACATGATTTAGCTTCAAATGAATGCGAAGTAGAAGGCTGATCTTCGAATCCATGCGAATCAAATGGTTTAGCTTTAAATACTTGTGATATGCGTGATTTTGCATCAACTGCATGCAAAACCAACGAGTTATCTTCAAATCTAAGCGAAACACATGATTCAGATTCAAATCAATGCGAAGTAGGAGGCTTATCTTCGAATCCATGCGAAACAAATGGTTTAGCTTCAATTATATGTGATATACATGATTCAGCTTCAAATGCAGGTGAAACAAACGAGTTAGCTTCAAAACCATTCAAAACACATGATTTAGCTTCAAATTCGTTCGAAAGACATTGTTTAGCGTACTATTCATGGGAATCAATTGGTTCAGATTCAAATACTTGTGATACACATGATATAGCTTCAAATGTAGGCGAAACAAACGAGTCAGCTTCAAATCCATGAGAAACACATTATTTAGCTTCAAATGAATGCGAAGTAGAAGGCTGATCTTCGAATCCATGCGAAACAAATGGTTTAGCTTCAATTATATGTGATATGCATGATTTAACTTCAAATGCATGCGAAACAAACGAGTTAGCATCAAATCCATTCAAAACACATGATTTAGCTTCAAATGAATGCGAAGTGTAAGGCTGATCTTCGAATCCATGCGAATCAAATGGTTTAGCTTCAAATACTTGTGATATGCGTGATTTTGCATCAACTGCATGCAAAACCAACGAGTTATCTTCAAATCTAAGCGAAACACATGATTCAGATTCAAATCAATGCGAAGTAGAAGGCTTAGCTTCAAATCCATGCGAAACAAATGGTTTAGATTCAAATACTTGTGACATACTTGATTTAGCTTCAACAGCAAGCGAAACAAACGAGTTAGCTTCAAATCCATCCGAAACAAATGGTTTAGCTTCAATTATATGTGATATACATGATTTAGCTTCAAATGCATGCGAAACAAACGAGTTAGCTTCAAATCCATGCGAAACTCACGATTTAGCTTCAAATCAATGCGATGTAGAAGGCTGATCTTCGAATCCATGCGAATCAAATGGTTTAGCTTCAATTATATGTGATATACATGATTCAGCTTCAAATGCAGGTGAAACAAACGAGTTAGCTTCAAAACCATTCAAAACACATGATTTAGCTTCAAATTCGTTCGAAAGACATTGTTTAGCGTACTATTCATGGGAATCAATTGGTTCAGATTCAAATACTTGTGATATACATGATATAGCTTCAAATGTAGGCGAAACAAACGAGTCAGCTTCAAATCCATGAGAAACACATTATTTAGCTTCAAATGAATGCGAAGTAGAAGGCTGATCTTCGAATCCATGCGAAACAAATGGTTTAGCTTCAATTATATGTGATATGCATGATTTAACTTCAAATGCATGCGAAACAAACGAGTTAGCATCAAATCCATTCAAAACACATGATTTAGCTTCAAATGAATGCGAAGTGTAAGGCTGATCTTCGAATCCATGCGAATCAAATGGTTTAGCTTCAAATACTTGTGATATGCGTGATTTTGCATCAACTGCATGCAAAACCAACGAGTTATCTTCAAATCTAAGCGAAACACATCATTCAGATTCAAATCAATGCGAAGTAGAAGGCTTAGTTTGAAATCCATGCGAATCAAGTTCTTTAGCTTCAAATACTTATGATATACATGATTTAGCTTCAACTGCTTGGGAAGCAAACGAGTTAACTTCAAATCCATTCAAAACACATGATTTAGCTGCAAATCCATGCGAAACTCATGATTTAGCTTCAAATCAATGCGATGTAGAAGGCTGATCTTCGAATCCATGCCAATCAAATGGTTTAGCTTCAAATACTTGTAATACGCGTGATTTTGCTTCAACTGCATGCAAAACCAACGAGTTATCTTCAAATCTAAGCGAAACACATGATTCAGATTCAAATCAATGCGAAGTAGAAGGCTTAGCTTCAAATCCATGCGAAACAAATGGTTTAGATTCAAATACTTGTGACATACTTGATTTAGCTTCAACAGCAAGCGAAACAAACGAGTTAGCTTCAAATCCATGCGAAAGACATGATTTAGCTTCAAATCAATGCGAAGTAGAAGGCCGATCTTCGAATCCACACGAAATAGATGGTTTAGCTTCAAATACTTGTGATGTACATGATTTAGCTTCAACTGCATGCGAAACAAACGAGTTAGCTTCAAATCCATCCGAAACAAATGGTTTAGCTTCAATTATATGTGATATACATGATTTATCTTCAAATGCATGCGAAACAAACGAGTTAGCTTCAAATCCATGCGAAACTCACGATTTAGCTTCAAATCAATGCGATGTAGAAGGCTGATCTTCGAATCCATGCGAATCAAATGGTTTAGCTTCAAATACTTGTGATATGCGTGATTTTGCATCAACTGTATGCAAATCCAACGAGTTATCTTCAAATCTAAGCGAAACACATGATTCAGATTCAAATCAATGCGAAGTAGAAGGCTTATCTTCGAATCCATGCGAAACAAATGGTTTAGCTTCAATTATATGTGATATACATGATTTAGCTTCAAATGCAGGTGAAACAAACGAGTTAGCTTCAAATCCATTCAAAACACATGATTTAGCTTCAAATTCATTCGAAAAACATGGTTTAGCGTACTATTCATGGGAATCAATTGGTTCAGATTCAAATACTTGTGATATACATGATATAGCTTCAAATGCAGGCGAAACAAACGAGTCAGCTTCAAATCCATGAGAAACACATTATTTAGCTTCAAATGAATGCGAAGTAGAAGGCTGATCTTGGAATCCATGCGAAACAAATGGTTTAGCTTCAATTATATGTGATATGCATGATTTAACTTCAAATGCATGCGAAACAAACGAGTTAGCATCAAATCCATTCAAAACACATGATTTAGCTTCAAATGAATGCGAAGTAGAAGGCTGATCTTCGAATCCATGCGAATCAAATGGTTTAGCTTCAAATACTTGTGATATACATGATATAGCTTCAAATGTAGGCGAAACAAACGAGTCAGCTTCAAATCCATGAGAAACACATTATTTAGCTTCAAATGAATGCGAAGTAGAAGGCTGATCTTGGAATCCATGCGAAACAAATGGTTTAGCTTCAATTATATGTGATATGCATGATTTAACTTCAAATGCATGCGAAACAAACGAGTTAGCATCAAATCCATTCAAAACACATGATTTAGCTTCAAATTAATGCGAAGTGTAAGGCTTAGCTTCAAATCCATGCGAAACAAATGGTTTAGCTTCAATTATATGTGATATACATGATTTAGCTTCAAATGCAGGTGAAACAAACGAGTTAGCTTCAAATCCATTCAAAACACATGATTTAGCTTCAAATTCATTCGAAAGACATGGTTTAGCGTACTATTCATGGGAATCAATTGGATCAGATTCAAATACTTGTGATATACATGATATAGCTTCAAATGCAGGCGAAACAAACGAGTCAGCTTCAAATCCATGAGAAACACATTATTTAGCTTCAAATGAATGCGAAGTAGAAGGCTGATCTTCGAATCCATGCGAATCAAACGGTTTAGCTTCAAATACTTGTGATATGCGTGATTTTGCATCAACTGCATGCAAAACCAACGAGTTATCTTCAAATCTAAGCGAAACACATGATTCAGATTCAAATCAATGCGAAGTAGAAGGCTTATCTTCGAATCCATGCGAAACAAATGCTTTAACTTCAAATACTTGTGATGTACATGATTTAGCTTCAACTGCATGCGAAACAAACGAGTTAGCTTCAAATCCATCCGAAACAAATGGTTTAGCTTCAATTATATGTGATATACATGATTTAGCTTCAAATGCATGCGAAACAAACGAGTTAGCTTCAAATCCATGCGAAACACATGATTTAGCTTCAAATGAATGCGAAGTAGAAGGCTGATCTTCGAATCCATGCGAATCAAATGGTTTAGCTTTAAATACTTGTGATATGCGTGATTTTGCATCAACTGCATGCAAAACCAACGAGTTATCTTCAAATCTAAGCGAAACACATGATTCAGATTCAAATCAATGCGAAGTAGGAGGCTTATCTTCGAATCCATGCGAAACAAATGGTTTAGCTTCAATTATATGTGATATACATGATTCAGCTTCAAATGCAGGTGAAACAAACGAGTTAGCTTCAAAACCATTCAAAACACATGATTTAGCTTCAAATTCGTTCGAAAGACATTGTTTAGCGTACTATTCATGGGAATCAATTGGTTCAGATTCAAATACTTGTGATACACATGATATAGCTTCAAATGTAGGCGAAACAAACGAGTCAGCTTCAAATCCATGAGAAACACATTATTTAGCTTCAAATGAATGCGAAGTAGAAGGCTGATCTTCGAATCCATGCGAAACAAATGGTTTAGCTTCAATTATATGTGATATGCATGATTTAACTTCAAATGCATGCGAAACAAACGAGTTAGCATCAAATCCATTCAAAACACATGATTTAGCTTCAAATGAATGCGAAGTGTAAGGCTGATCTTCGAATCCATGCGAATCAAATGGTTTAGCTTCAAATACTTGTGATATGCGTGATTTTGCATCAACTGCATGCAAAACCAACGAGTTATCTTCAAATCTAATCGAAACACATGATTCAGATTCAAATCAATGCGAAGTAGAAGGCTTAGTTTGAAATCCATGCGAATCAAGTTCTTTAGCTTCAAATACTTATGATATACATGATTTAGCTTCAACTGCTTGGGAAGCAAACGAGCTAACTTCAAATCCATTCAAAACACATGATTTAGCTGCAAATCCATGCGAAACTCATGATTTAGCTTCAAATCAATGCGATGTAGAAGGCTGATCTTCGAATCCATGAGAATCAAATGGTTTAGCTTCAAATACTTGTAATATGCGTGATTTTGCTTCAACTGCATGCAAAACCAACGAGTTATCTTCAAATCTAAGCGAAACACATGATTCAGATTCAAATCAATGCGAAGTAGAAGGCTTAGCTTCAAATCCATGCGAAACAAATGGTTTAGATTCAAATACTTGTGACATACTTGATTTAGCTTCAACAGCAAGCGAAACAAACGAGTTAGCTTCAAATCCATCCGAAACAAATGGTTTAGCTTCAATTATATGTGATATACATGATTTAGCTTCAAATGCATGCGAAACAAACGAGTTAGCTTCAAATCCATGCGGAACTCACGATTTAGCTTCAAATCAATGCGATGTAGAAGGCTGATCTTCGAATCCATGCGAATCAAATGGTTTAGCTTCAATTATATGTGATATACATGATTCAGCTTCAAATGCAGGTGAAACAAACGAGTTAGCTTCAAAACCATTCAAAACACATGATTTAGCTTCAAATTCGTTCGAAAGACATTGTTTAGCGTACTATTCATGGGAATCAATTGGTTCAGATTCAAATACTTGTGATATACATGATATAGCTTCAAATGTAGGCGAAACAAACGAGTCAGCTTCAAATCCATGAGAAACACATTATTTAGCTTCAAATGAATGCGAAGTAGAAGGCTGATCTTCGAATCCATGCGAAACAAATGGTTTAGCTTCAATTATATGTGATATGCATGATTTAACTTCAAATGCATGCGAAACAAACGAGTTAGCATCAAATCCATTCAAAACACATGATTTAGCTTCAAATGAATGCGAAGTGTAAGGCTGATCTTCGAATCCATGCGAATCAAATGGTTTAGCTTCAAATACTTGTGATATGCGTGATTTTGCATCAACTGCATGCAAAACCAACGAGTTATCTTCAAATCTAAGCGAAACACATGATTCAGATTCAAATCAATGCGAAGTAGAAGGCTTAGTTTGAAATCCATGCGAATCAAGTTCTTTAGCTTCAAATACTTATGATATACATGATTTAGCTTCAACTGCTTGGGAAGCAAACGAGTTAACTTCAAATCCATTCAAAACACATGATTTAGCTGCAAATCCATGCGAAACTCATGATTTAGCTTCAAATCAATGCGATGTAGAAGGCTGATCTTCGAATCCATGCGAATCAAATGGTTTAGCTTCAAATACTTGTAATACGCGTGATTTTGCTTCAACTGCATGCAAAACCAACGAGTTATCTTCAAATCTAAGCGAAACACATGATTCAGATTCAAATCAATGCGAAGTAGAAGGCTTAGCTTCAAATCCATGCGAAACAAATGGTTTAGATTCAAATACTTGTGACATACTTGATTTAGCTTCAACAGCAAACGAAACAAACGAGTTAGCTTCAAATCCATGCGAAAGACATGATTTAGCTTCAAATCAATGCGAAGTAGAAGGCCGATCTTCGAATCTACACGAAATAGATGGTTTAGCTTCAAATACTTGTGATGTACATGATTTAGCTTCAACTGCATGCGAAACAAACGAGTTAGCTTCAAATCCATCCGAAACAAATGGTTTAGCTTCAATTATATGTGATATACATGATTTATCTTCAAATGCATGCGAAACAAACGAGTTAGCTTCAAATCCATGCGAAACTCACGATTTAGCTTCAAATCAATGCGATGTAGAAGGCTGATCTTCGAATCCATGCGAATCAAATGGTTTAGCTTCAAATACTTGTGATATGCGTGATTTTGCATCAACTGTATGCAAATCCAACGAGTTATCTTCAAATCTAAACGAAACACATGATTCAGATTCAAATCAATGCGAAGTAGAAGGCTTATCTTCGAATCCATGCGAAACAAATGGTTTAGCTTCAATTATATGTGATATACATGATTTAGCTTCAAATGCAGGTGAAACAAACGAGTTAGCTTCAAATCCATTCAAAACACATGATTTAGCTTCAAATTCATTCGAAAAACATGGTTTAGCGTACTATTCATGGGAATCAATTGGTTCAGATTCAAATACTTGTGATATACATGATATAGCTTCAAATGCAGGCGAAACAAACGAGTCAGCTTCAAATCCATGAGAAACACATTATTTAGCTTCAAATGAATGCGAAGTAGAAGGCTGATCTTCGAATCCATGCGAAACAAATGGTTTAGCTTCAATTATATGTGATATGCATGATTTAACTTCAAATGCATGCGAAACAAACGAGTTAGCTTCAAATCCATTCAAAACACATGATTTAGCTTCAAATTCATTCGAAAGACATGGTTTAGCGTACTATTCATGGGAATCAAATGTTTCAGATTCAAATACTTGTGATATACATCATATAGCTTCAAATGCAGGCGAAACAAACGAGTCAGCTTCAAATCCATGCGAAACACATGATTTAGCTTTAATTCAATGCGAAGTAGAAGGCTTATCTTCGAATCCATGCGAACAAATGGTTTAGCTTTAAATACTTGTGATATACATGATTTAGCTTCAAATGCATGCGAAACAAACGAGTTAGCTTCAAATCGATGCGAAACACATGATATAGCTTAAAATCAATGCGAAGCTGTTGGCTGATCGTCGAATCCATGCGAAACAAATGGTTTAGCTTCTACTACTTGTGATATACATGATTTAGCTTCAACTGCATGCGAAACCAACGAGTTAGCTTCAAATCCAAGCGAAACACATGATTTAGAATCAAATCAATGCGAAGTAGAAGGCTTAGCTTCAAATCCTGCGAAACGAATGATTTAGCTTCAAATACTTGCGAATATCACTGATATAGCTTCAAATGCAGACGAAACAAACGAGTTAGCTTTAAATCCATGCAAAAGGCCCGACTTACCTTCAAATCAATGCGAAGTAGAAGGCTTAGTTTGAAATCCATGCGAATCATGTTCTTCAGCTTCAAATACTTATGATATACATGATTTAGCTTCAACTGCTTGGGAAGCAAACGAGTTAACTTCAAATCCATTCAAAACACATGATTTAGCTTCAAATCCATGCGAAACTCATGATTTAGCTTCAAATCAATGCGATGTAGAAGGCTGATCTTCGAATCCATGCGAATCAAATGGTTTAGCTTCAAATACTTGTGATATGCGTGATTTTGCTTCAACTGCATGCAAAACCAACGAGTTATCTTCAAATCTAAGCGAAACACATGATTCAGATTCAAATCAATGCAAAGTAGAAGGCTTATCTTCGAATCCATGCGAAACAAATGGTTTAGCTTCAATTATATGTGATATACATGATTTAGCTTCAAATGCAGGTGAAACAAACGAGTTAGCTTCAAATCCATTCAAAACACATGATTTAGCTTCAAATTCATTCGAAAAACATGGTTTAGCGTACTATTCATGGGAATCAATTGGTTCAGATTCAAATACTTGTGATATACATGATATAGCTTCAAATGCAGGCGAAACAAACGAGTCAGCTTCAAATCCATGAGAAACACATTATTTAGCTTCAAATGAATGCGAAGTAGAAGGCTGATCTTCGAATCCATGCGAAACAAATGGTTTAGCTTCAATTATATGTGATATACATGATTTAGCTTCAAATGCAGGCGAAACAAACGAGTTAGCTTGAATTCGATGCGAAACACATGATATAGCTTAAAATCAATGCGAAGCTGATGGCTGATCGTCGAATCCATTCGAAACAAATGGTTTAGCTTCTACTACTTGTGATATACATGATTTAGCTTCAACTGCATGCGAAACAAACGAGTCAGCTTCAAATCCAAGCGAAACACATGATTTAGAATCAAATCAATGCGATGTAGAAGGCTTAGTTTCAAATCCAGCAAAACGAATGATTTACCTGCAAATACTTGCGAATATCACTGATATAGCTTCATATGCTGGCGAAACAAACGAGTTAGCTTTAAATCCATGCAAAAGACATGATTTACCTTCAAATCAATGCGAAGTAGAAGGCTTAGTTTGTAATCCATGCGAATCAAGTTCCTTAGCTTCAAATACTTATGATATACATGATTTAGCTTCAACTGCTTGGGAAGCAAACGAGTTAACTTCAAATCCATTCAAAACACATGATTTAGCTGCAAATCCATGCGAAACTCATGATTTAGCTTCAAATCAATGCGATGTAGAAGGCTGATCTTCGAATCCATGCGAATCAAATGGTTTAGATTCAAATACTTGTGACATACTTGATTTAGCTTCAACAGCAAGCCAAACAAACGAGTTAGCTTCAAATCCATGCGAAACACATGATTTAGCTTCAAATCAATGCGAAGTAGAAGGCAGATCTTCGAATCCACACGAAATAGATGATTTAGCTTCAAATACTTGTGATGTACATGATTTAGCTTCAACTGCATGCGAAACAAACGAGTTAGTTTCAAATCCATCCGAAACAAATGGTTTAGCTTCAATTAAATGTGATATACATGATTTAGCTTCAAATGCATGCGAAACAAACGAGTTAGCTTCAAATCCATGCGAAACACATGATTTAGCTTCAAATGAATGCGAAGTAGAAGGCTGATCTTCGAATCCATGCGAAACGAATGGTTTAGCTTCAAATACTTGTGGTATACACGATTTAGCTTCAAATGCAGGCGAAACAAACGTGTTGCCTTCAAATCCAACGGAAACATATGATTTACCTTCAAATCAATGCGAAGTAGAAGGCTGATCTCCGAATCCACACGAAACAGATTGTTTGGTTTCAAATACTTGTGTTATACATGACTTAGCTTCAACAGCTTGCGAAACAAACGTGTTAGCTTCAAATACATGCGAGATACATGATTTAGCTTCAATTCAATGCGAAGTAGAAGGCTTATCTTCGAATCCATGCGATACAAATGGTTTAGTTCAAATACTTGTGATATACATGATTTAGCTTCAAATGCATGCGAAACCAAACAGTTAGCTTCAAATACAAGCAAAACACATGATTTCGCGTCAAATGAATGCGAAGCAGAAGGCTTAGCTTCAAATCCATGCGAAACAAATGGTTCAGCTTCAAATACTTGTGACATACTTGATTTAGCTTCAACAGCAAGCGAAACAAACGAGTTAGCTTCAAATCCATGCGAAACACATGATATAGCTTAAAATCAATGCGAAGCTGATGGCTGATCGTCGAATCCATGCGAAACAAATGGTTTAGCTTCTACTACTTTTGATATACATGATTTAGCTTCAACTGCATGTGAAACAAACGAGTCAGCGTCAAATCCAAGCGAAACACATGATTTAGAATCAAATCAATGCGATCTAGAAGGCTTAGTTTCAAATCCAGCGAAACGAATGATTTACCTTCAAATACTTGCGAATATCACTGATATAGCTTCAAATGCTGGCGAAACAATCGAGTTAGCTTTAAATCCATGCAAAAGACATGATTTACCTTCAAATCAATGCGAAGTAGAAGGCTTAGTTTGAAATCCATGCGAATCAAGTTCTTTAGCTTCAAATACTTATGATATACATGATTTAGCTTCAACTGCTTGGGAAGCAAACAAGTTAGCTTCAAATCCATCCGAAACAAATGGTTTAGCTTCAATTATATGTGATATACATGATTTAGTTTCAAATGCATGCGAAACAAACGAGTTAGCTTCAAATCCATGCGAAACACATGATTTAGCTTTAATTCAATGCGAAGTAGAAGGCTGATCTTCGAATCCATGCGAAACAAATGGTTTAGCTTCAATTATATGTGATATGCATGATTTAACTTCAAATGCATGCGAAACAAACGAGTTAGCTTCAAATCCATTCAAAACACATGATTTAGCTTTAATTCAATGCGAAGTAGAAGGCTTATCTTCGAATCCATGCGAACAAATGGTTTAGCTTTAAATACTTGTGATATACATGATTTAGCTTCAAATGCATGCGAAACAAACGAGTTAGCTTCAAATCGATGCGAAACACATGATATAGCTTAAAATCAATGCGAAGCTGTTGGCTGATCGTCGAATCCATGCGAAACAAATGGTTTAGCTTCTACTACTTGTGATATACATGATTTAGCTTCAACTGCATGCGAAACCAACGAGTTAGCTTCAAATCCAAGCGAAACACATGATTTAGAATCAAATCAATGCGAAGTAGAAGGCTTAGCTTCAAATCCTGCGAAACGAATGATTTAGCTTTAAATACTTGCGAATATCACTGATATAGCTTCAAATGCAGACGAAACAAACGAGTTAGCTTTAAATCCATGCAAAAGGCCCGACTTACCTTCAAATCAATGCGAAGTAGAAGGCTTAGTTTGAAATCCATGCGAATCATGTTCTTCAGCTTCAAATACTTATGATATACATGATTTAGCTTCAACTGCTTGGGAAGCAAACGAGTTAACTTCAAATCCATTCAAAACACATGATTTAGCTTCAAATCCATGCGAAACTCATGATTTAGCTTCAAATCAATGCGATGTAGAAGGCTGATCTTCGAATCCATGCGAATCAAATGGTTTAGCTTCAAATACTTGTGATATGCGTGATTTTGCTTCAACTGCATGCAAAACCAACGAGTTATCTTCAAATCTAAGCGAAACACATGATTCAGATTCAAATCAATGCAAAGTAGAAGGCTTATCTTCGAATCCATGCGAAACAAATGGTTTAGCTTCAATTATATGTGATATACATGATTTAGCTTCAAATGCAGGTGAAACAAACGAGTTAGCTTCAAATCCATTCAAAACACATGATTTAGCTTCAAATTCATTCGAAAAACATGGTTTAGCGTACTATTCATGGGAATCAATTGGTTCAGATTCAAATACTTGTGATATACATGATATAGCTTCAAATGCAGGCGAAACAAACGAGTCAGCTTCAAATCCATGAGAAACACATTATTTAGCTTCAAATGAATGCGAAGTAGAAGGCTGATCTTCGAATCCATGCGAAACAAATGGTTTAGCTTCAATTATATGTGATATACATGATTTAGCTTCAAATGCAGGCGAAACAAACGAGTTAGCTTGAATTCGATGCGAAACACATGATATAGCTTAAAATCAATGCGAAGCTGATGGCTGATCGTCGAATCCATTCGAAACAAATGGTTTAGCTTCTACTACTTGTGATATACATGATTTAGCTTCAACTGCATGCGAAACAAACGAGTCAGCTTCAAATCCAAGCGAAACACATGATTTAGAATCAAATCAATGCGATGTAGAAGGCTTAGTTTCAAATCCAGCAAAACGAATGATTTACCTGCAAATACTTGCGAATATCACTGATATAGCTTCATATGCTGGCGAAACAAACGAGTTAGCTTTAAATCCATGCAAAAGACATGATTTACCTTCAAATCAATGCGAAGTAGAAGGCTTAGTTTGTAATCCATGCGAATCAAGTTCCTTAGCTTCAAATACTTATGATATACATGATTTAGCTTCAACTGCTTGGGAAGCAAACGAGTTAACTTCAAATCCATTCAAAACACATGATTTAGCTGCAAATCCATGCGAAACTCATGATTTAGCTTCAAATCAATGCGATGTAGAAGGCTGATCTTCGAATCCATGCGAATCAAATGGTTTAGATTCAAATACTTGTGACATACTTGATTTAGCTTCAACAGCAAGCCAAACAAACGAGTTAGCTTCAAATCCATGCGAAACACATGATTTAGCTTCAAATCAATGCGAAGTAGAAGGCAGATCTTCGAATCCACACGAAATAGATGATTTAGCTTCAAATACTTGTGATGTACATGATTTAGCTTCAACTGCATGCGAAACAAACGAGTTAGTTTCAAATCCATCCGAAACAAATGGTTTAGCTTCAATTAAATGTGATATACATGATTTAGCTTCAAATGCATGCGAAACAAACGAGTTAGCTTCAAATCCATGCGAAACACATGATTTAGCTTCAAATGAATGCGAAGTAGAAGGCTGATCTTCGAATCCATGCGAAACGAATGGTTTAGCTTCAAATACTTGTGGTATACACGATTTAGCTTCAAATGCAGGCGAAACAAACGTGTTGCCTTCAAATCCAACGGAAACATATGATTTACCTTCAAATCAATGCGAAGTAGAAGGCTGATCTCCGAATCCACACGAAACAGATTGTTTGGTTTCAAATACTTGTGTTATACATGACTTAGCTTCAACAGCTTGCGAAACAAACGTGTTAGCTTCAAATACATGCGAGATACATGATTTAGCTTCAATTCAATGCGAAGTAGAAGGCTTATCTTCGAATCCATGCGATACAAATGGTTTAGTTCAAATACTTGTGATATACATGATTTAGCTTCAAATGCATGCGAAACCAAACAGTTAGCTTCAAATACAAGCAAAACACATGATTTCGCGTCAAATGAATGCGAAGCAGAAGGCTTAGCTTCAAATCCATGCGAAACAAATGGTTCAGCTTCAAATACTTGTGACATACTTGATTTAGCTTCAACAGCAAGCGAAACAAACGAGTTAGCTTCAAATCCATGCGAAACACATGATATAGCTTAAAATCAATGCGAAGCTGATGGCTGATCGTCGAATCCATGCGAAACAAATGGTTTAGCTTCTACTACTTTTGATATACATGATTTAGCTTCAACTGCATGCGAAACAAACGAGTCAGCGTCAAATCCAAGCGAAACACATGATTTAGAATCAAATCAATGCGATCTAGAAGGCTTAGTTTCAAATCCAGCGAAACGAATGATTTACCTTCAAATACTTGCGAATATCACTGATATAGCTTCAAATGCTGGCGAAACAATCGAGTTAGCTTTAAATCCATGCAAAAGACATGATTTACCTTCAAATCAATGCGAAGTAGAAGGCTTAGTTTGAAATCCATGCGAATCAAGTTCTTTAGCTTCAAATACTTATGATATACATGATTTAGCTTCAACTGCTTGGGAAGCAAACAAGTTAGCTTCAAATCCATCCGAAACAAATGGTTTAGCTTCAATTATATGTGATATACATGATTTAGTTTCAAATGCATGCGAAACAAACGAGTTAGCTTCAAATCCATGCGAAACACATGATTTAGCTTTAATTCAATGCGAAGTAGAAGGCTTATCTTCGAATCCATGCGAACAAATGGTTTAGCTTTAAATACTTGTGATATACATGATTTAGCTTCAAATGCAGGCGAAACAAACGAGTTAGCTTCAAATCCAAGCGAAACACATGATTTAGCTTTAATTCAATGCGAAGTAGAAGGCTTATCTTCGAATCCATGCGAACAAATGGTTTAGCTTTAAAGACTTGTGATATACATGATTTAGCTTCAAATGCAGGAGAAACAAACGAGTTAGCTTCAAATCGATGCGAAACACATGATTTAGAATCAAATCAACAAGATGTAGAAGGCTTAGTTTCAAATCCAGCGAAACGAATGATTTACCTTCAAATACTTGCGAATATCACTGATATAGCTTCAAATGCTGGCGAAACAAACGAGTTAGCTTTAAATCCATGCAAAAGACATGATTTACCTTCAAATCAATGCGAAGTAGAAGGCTTAGTTTGAAATCCATGCGAATCAAGTTCTTTAGCTTCAAATACTTATGATATACATGATTTAGCTTCAACTGCTTGGGAAGCAAACGAGTTAACTTCAAATCCATTCAAAACACATGATTTAGCTGCAAATCCATGCGAAACTCATGATTTAGCTTCAAATCAATGCGATGTAGAAGGCTGATCTTCGAATCCATGCGAATCAAATGGTTTAGCTTCAAATACTTGTGATATGCGTGATTTTGCTTCAACTGCATGCAGAACCAACGAGTTATCTTCAAATCTAAGCGAAACACATGATTCAGATTCAAATCAATGCGAAGTAGAAGGCTTAGCTTCAAATCCATGCGAAGTAGAAGGCTTAGCTTCAAATCCATGCGAAACAAATGGATTAGATTCAAATACTTGTGACATACTTGATTTAGCTTCAACAGCAAGCGAAACAAACGAGTTAGCTTCAAATCCATGCGAAACACATGATTTAGCTTCAAATCAATGCGAAGTAGAAGGCCGATCTTCGAATCCACACGAAATAGATGGTTTCGCTTCAAATACTTGTGATGTACATGATTTAGCTTCAACTGCTTGGGAAGCAAACGAGTTAACTTCAAACCCATTCAAAACACATGATTTAGCTGCAAATCGATGCGAAGTAGAAGCCTTATCTTCGAATCCATGCGAATCAAATGGTTTAGGTTCAAATACTTGTGATATACATGATTTAGCTTCAACAGCATGCGAAAGAAACTAGAGAGCTTCAAATCCAAAGGTCTCACATGATTCAGCTTCAAATCAATGCGACGTAGAAGGCTTATCTTCAAATCCATGCGAAACAAATGGTTTAGTTTCAAATACCTGCGATATACATGATTTAGCGTCAACTGCATGCGAAAAAAACGAGTAGCTTCAAATCCAAGCGAAACACATGATTTAGCCTCAAATCAATGCGAAATAGAAAGCTTAGCTTGAAATCCGTGCGAATCAAAAGTTTTAGCTTCAAATACTTGTGATATACATGATTTACATTCAACTGCATGCGAGACAAACGAGTTGGGTTCATATCCATGCGAAACACAGGATTTAGACTCAAATCAATGCGAAGTAGAAGACTTAGCTTCAAATACATGAGAAACATATGGATAGCTTCAAATCAATTCGAAGTAGAAGGCTTAGCTTAAAAAACAAGCGAAACGCATGATTTGGCTTCAACTCAATGCGAAGTACAAGCCTTAGCTTCAAACCCATGCGAAACAAATGGTTTAGCTTCAAATATTGGTGATATACATGATTCAGCTACAACTGCATGCGAAACAAACGAGTTAGCTTTAAATCCAAGCGAAACACATGATTCAGCTTCAAATCAATGCGAAGTAGACGGCGTGGTTTCAAATCCAAGGGTAACAAATGGTTCAGCTTCAAATACTTGTGATATACATGATTTAGCTTCAACTGCATGTGGAACAAACGAGTTAGCTTCAAATCCAAGCGAATCACATGATTTAGCTTCAAATTAATGCGATGTTGATGGTTTAGCTTCAAATCCATGATAAACAAATGATTTAGCTTCAGATACTTACGATATAAGTGATCTAGCTTCAAATGCAGGCGAAAAAAACGAGTTAGCTTCTAATCTATGCGAAACACGTGATTTAGCTTCAAATCAATGCGAACTAGAAGACAGATCTTCGAATCCATGCGAAACAAATGGTTTAGTTACAAATACTTGTGATATGCGTGATTTTGCTTCAACAGCAAGCGAATCAAACGAGTTAGCTTCGAATCCATGCGAAATGCATGATTTAGCTTCAAATCAATGCGATGTAGAAGGCTTAGCTTCAAATCCATGCTAAACGATCGATTTAGCTTCAAATGCTTGCGATATAAGTGATATAGTTTCAAATGCAGGCGAAACAAACGAGTTAGCTTCAAATCCAAGCGAAACACATGATTTAGGTTCAAAACAAATGGTTTACATTCAAATACTTGTGCTATACACGATTAAGCTTCAAATGCAGGCGAAACAAACGAGTGAGCTTCAAATCCAAGGGTAACACATGATTTAACTTCAAATCAATGCGAAGTAGAAGGCTTAGCTTCAAATCCAGGCGAAACAAATGGTATAGCTTCAAATGCTTGTGATATACATGATTTAGCTTCAACTGCATGCGAATCAAACGAGTTAGCCACGAATCCATGCGAAACACATGATTTAGCTTCAAATCAATGCGAAGTAGAAGGCTTAGCTTCAAATCCATACCGAACGAATTATTTAGCTTCAAATGCTTGCGAATATAAGTGATATAGATTCAACTGCATGCTAAACAAACGAGTTAGCTTCAAATCCATGCGAAACACATGATTTAACTTCAAATCAATGCGAAGTAGAAGGCATAGCTTCAAATCCATGCGAACCGAATGATTTGGTTTCAAATACTTGCGAATATAATTGATATAGCTTCAACTGCATGCGAAACAAACGTGTTATCTTCAAATCCATGCGCAACCACATGATTTAGCTTCAAATAAATGCGAAGTAGAAGGCTTAGCTTCAAATCCATGCGAAACGAATGATTGAGCTCCAAATGCTTGCGAATATAAGTGATATAGCTTCAAATGCTGACGAAGCAAACGAGTTAGCTTCAAATCCATGCCAAACACATGATTCAGCTTCAAATCAATGCGAAGTAGACGGCGTGGTTTCAAATCCAAGGGTAACAAATGGTTCAGCTTCAAATACTTGTGATATACATGATTTAGCTTCAACTGCATGTGGAACAAACGAGTTAGCTTCAAATCCAAGCGAATCACATGATTTAGCTTCAAATTAATGCGATGTTGATGGTTTAGCTTCAAATCCATGATAAACAAATGATTTAGCTTCAGATACTTACGATATAAGTGATCTAGCTTCAAATGCAGGCGAAAAAAACGAGTTAGCTTCTAATCTATGCGAAACACGTGATTTAGCTTCAAATCAATGCGAACTAGAAGACAGATCTTCGAATCCATGCGAAACAAATGGTTTAGTTACAAATACTTGTGATATGCGTGATTTTGCTTCATCAGCAAGCGAATCAAATGAGTTAGCTTCGAATCCATGCGAAATGCATGATTTAGCTTCAAATCAATGCGAAGTAGAAGGCTTAATTTCAAATCCATGCGAGTTAAATGGTTTAGCTTCTAATACTTGCGATATATATGATTTAGCTTCAAATGCATGCGAAGCAAACGAGTTAGTTTGAAATCCAAGCGAAACACATAATTTGGCTTCAAATCAATGCGAAGTAGAAGGGTTATCTTCGAATCCATGCGAAACAAATGGTTTAGCTGCAAGTGCCTGTGATATACATGATTTTGCTTCAACAGTATGCGAAACAAACGAGTTAGCTTCAAATACAAGCGAAACACATGATTCAGCTTCAAATCAATGCGAAGTGGAAGGGTTATCTTCGAACCCATGCGAAACAAATGGTTTAGCTGCAAGTGCCTGTGATATACATGATTTAGCTTCAACAGCATGCGAAACAAACGACTTAGCTTCAAATCCATGCGAAACACATGATTTAGCTACAAATAAATGCGAAGTAGATGGCTGATCTTCGAAACCATGCGAAACAAATGGTTTAGGCTCAAATACTTGTGATATACATGATTTAGCTTCAACAGCATGCGAAACAAACGTGTTAGCTTCAAATGCATGCGGAACACATGATTTAGCTTCAAATCAATTCCAAGTAGAAGGGTTATCTTCGAATCCATGCGAAACAAATGGTTTAGCTTGAAATACCTGTGATATACATGATTTATCTTCAACTGCATGCGAAACAAATGACATAGCTTTAAATCCATGCGAAACAGATGATTTAGCTTTAAATCAATACGAGGTAGATGGCTGATCTGCGAAGCCATGCGAAACAAATGGTTTAGATTCAAATACTTGTTTGATACATTATCTAGCTTCAATTACATGCGAAACAAACGAGTTAGCTTGAAATGCAAGCGAAACACATGATTTAGCTTCAGATCAATGGGAAGAAGAAGGCTTATTTTGATATCCATGCGAATCAAATCGTTTAGCTTCAAATAATTGTGATATACATGATTTAGCTTCAACTGCATTGCGAAACAAACTAGTTAGTTTCAAATCCAAGCGAAACACATGATTTAGATTCAAATCAATGCGAAGTAGAAGGCTTATATTCAAATCCATGCGAAACAAGTGATTCAGCATCAAATACCTGTGATATACATGATTTAGCTTCAACTGCATGCGAAACAAACGAGTTAGCTTCAAATCCAAGCCGAACACATGATTTAGCTGCAAATTCAAGCGAAGTAGAAGGCTTAGCTTCAAATGCATGCGAAACGAATGGTCTAGCTTCAAATACTTGTGAAATACATGATTTAGCTTCAAATGCAGGCGAAACCAACGAGTTAGCTTCAAATCCATGCGAAACACATGATTTAGCTTCAAATTCGTACGAAACACATGGTTTAGTTTAATATACTTGCGAAGCAAATGGTTCAGCTTCAAATACTTGTGATATACGTGATTTAGCTTCAACTGCATGCGAAACAAACGAGTTAGATTCAAATCCATGCGAAACACATGATTTAGCTTGAAATCAATGCGATGTAGAAGGCTTATCTTCGAATCCATGCGAAACAAATGATTTACCTTCAAATACTTGCGATATAAACGATTTAGTTTCAAACCAAGGCGAAGTAGAAGGCTTAGCTTCAAATCCATGCGAATCAAGTGGTTTAGCTTCAAATACTTGTGGTATAAATGATGTAGCTTCAAATGCAGGCGAAATAAACGAGTTAGCTTGAAATCCAAGCGAAACACATGATTTAGCTTCAAATTCGTGCGAAGTATATTGCTTAGCTTCAAATCCACGCGAAGCAAATGATTTACCTTCAAATACTTGCGGTTTAAATGAAATAGCTTCAAATGCAGGGGACACAAACGCGTTAGCTTCAAATCCATGCGAATCACATGATTTTGCTTCAAATTAATGCGAAGTAGAAGGATTATCTTCAAAGCCATGCGAAACAAATGGTTTAGCTTCAGATACTTGCGAATATAAGTGATATAGCTTCAAATGCTGCCGAAACAAACGAGTTAGCTTCAAATCCATGCGAAACACATGATTTAGCTTCAAATTCGTACGAAACACATGGTTTAGTTTAATATACTTGCGAAGCAAATGGTTCAGCTTCAAATACTTGTGATATACGTGATTTAGCTTCAACTGCATGCGAAACAAACGAGTTAGATTCAAATCCATGCGAAACACATGATTTAGCTTGAAATCAATGCGATGTAGAAGGCTTATCTTCGAATCCATGCGAAACATGATTTACCTTCAAATACTTGCGATATAAACGATTTAGTTTCAAACCAAGGCGAAGTAGAAGGCTTAGCTTCAAATCCATGCGAATCAAGTGGTTTAGCTTCAAATACTTGTGGTATAAATGATGTAGCTTCAAATGCAGGCGAAATAAACGAGTTAGCTTGAAATCCAAGCGAAACACATGATTTAGCTTCAAATTCGTGCGAAGTATATTGCTTAGCTTCAAATCCACGCGAAGCAAATGATTTACCTTCAAATACTTGCGGTTTAAATGAAATAGCTTCAAATGCAGGGGACACAAACGCGTTAGCTTCAAATCCATGCGAATCACATGATTTTGCTTCAAATTAATGCGAAGTAGAAGGATTATCTTCAAAGCCATGCGAAACAAATGGTTTAGCTTCAGATACTTGCGAATATAAGTGATATAGCTTCAAATGCTGCCGAAACAAACGAGTTAGCTTCAAATCCATGCGACACACGATTTAGCTTCAAATCAATACGAAGTTGAAGGCATAGCTTCAAATCCGTGTAAAACACATGATTTAGCTTCAAATCAATGCGAAGTTGTAGGATTATCTTCTAAGCCATGCGAAACAAATGGTTTAGCTTCAAATACTTGTGATGTGCATGATTTAGCTTCAAATGCAAGCGAAACGAACCAGTTAGCTTCAAATCCATGCGAAACACATGATTTAGATTCTTATCAATGCGAAGTAGAAGGCTGATCTTCGAATCATTGCGAAACAAATGGTTCAGCTTCGAATACTTGTGATATACATGATTTAGCTTCAACTGCATGTGAAACGAACGTGTCAGCTTCACATTCAATAGAAACACATGATTCAGTTTCAAATAAAAGCGAAGTAGATGGCATAGCATCAAATCCATGCGAATCAAATGGTTTAGCTTCAAATACTTGTGATATACATGATTTAGCTTCAACTGCATTCGATACAAACAAGTTAGCTTGAAATCCATTCAAAACACATGATTTAGCTTCAAATTCATTCGAAAGACATGATTTAGCGTACTATTCATGGGAATCAAATGGTTCAGATTCAAATACTTGTGATATACATGATATAGCTTCAACAGCAAGCGAAACAAAGGAGTTAGCTTCAAATCCATGCGAAACACATGACTTTGCATCAAATCAATGCGAAGTAGAAGGCTGATCTCCGGATCAACACGAAACAGATTGTTTAGCTTCAAATACTTGTGATATACATTATTTAGCTTCAACAGCATGCGAAACAAACGTGTTAGCTTCAAATCCATTCGAAATACGTGATTTAGCTTCAATTCAATACGAAGTAGAAGGCTTATCATCGAATCCATGCGAAACAAATGGTTCAGCATCAAATACTTGTGATATACGTGATTTAGCTTCAACTGCAGGCGAAAAAACGAGTTAGCTTCAAATGCAAGCGAAACACATGATTTAGCCTCAAAGAAATGCGATGTAGATGACTTAGCTTCAAATCCGTGCGAATCAAAAGTTGTAGCTTCAAATACTTGTGATATTCATGATTTAGCTTCAACTGCATCCGAAACAGATGGTTCAGCTTCAAATACTTGTGATGAACATGATTTAGCTTCAACTGCGTGCGAAACAAACGAGTTATCTTCAAATCCAAGCGAAACACATGATTTAGTTTCAAATCAATACGAAGTAAAAGGCTTATCATCGAATCCATGCGAAACAAATGGTTCAGCTTCAAATACTTGTGATATACGTGATTTAGCTTCAACACCATGGGAAACAAACTTGTTAGCTTGAAATCCTTTCGAAACACATGACTTAGCTTCAAATCCATTCGAAACACTTGGTTTAGCTTAATATTCATGCCAAACAAAAGGTTCAGCTTCAAATACTTGTGATATACATGATTTAGATTCAACTGCATTGCGAAACAAACTAGTTAGTTTCAAATCCATGCGAAACACATGATTTAGCTTCAAATCAATGCGAAGTAGAAGGCTTATCTTCAAATCCATGCGAATCAAATGGTTTAACTTCAAATAATTGTGATATACATGATTTAGCTTCAACTGCATTGCGAAACAAACTAGCTAGTTTCAAATCCAAGCGAAACACATGATTTAGTTTCAAATCAATACGAAGTAAAAGGCTTATCATCGAATCCATGCGAAACAAATGGTTCAGCTTCAAATACTTGTGATATACGTGATTTAGCTTCAACACCATGGGAAACAAACTTGTTAGCTTGAAATCCTTTCGAAACACATGACTTAGCTTCAAATCCATTCGAAACACTTGGTTTAGCTTAATATTCATGCCAAACAAAAGGTTCAGCTTCAAATACTTGTGATATACATGATTTAGATTCAACTGCATTGCGAAACAAACTAGTTAGTTTCAAATCCATGCGAAACACATGATTTAGCTTCAAATCAATGCGAAGTAGAAGGCTTATCTTCAAATCCATGCGAATCAAATGGTTTAGCTTCAAATAATTGTGATATACATGATTTAGCTTCAACTGCATTGCGAAACAAACTAGTTAGTTTCAAATCCAAGCGAAACACATGATTTAGCTTCAAATAAGCGCGAAGTAGGAGGCTGATCTTCGAATCCATGCGAAACAAATGGCTCAGGCTCAAATACTTGTGTTATACTTGATTTAGCTTCAACGCCATGCGAAACAAACAAGTTAGCTTCAAATCCAAGCGAAACACATGATTTAGCTTCAAATCAATGCGAAGTAGAAGGCTTAGCTTCAAATCTATCCGAAACAGATGATTTAACTACAAATCAATGCGAAGTAGAAGACTTAGTTTCAAATCCATGCGAAACGAATAGTTTAGCTCCAAATACTTGTGATATACATGATTTAGCTTCAACTGCATGCGAAACACACGTGTTAGCTTCAAATCCATGCGAAACACATGATTTAGCTTCAAATTCATGCGAAGCACATGGTTTAGCTTTATATACATGCGAAACAAATGGTTCAGATTCAAATACTTGTGATATACATGATTTCGCATCAACTGCATGCGATACAAACGAGTTAGCTTCAAATCCAAGCGAAACACATGATTTAACTTCAAATCAATGCGAAGTAGAATGCTTAGCTTCAAATCCATGCGGAACAAATGGTTCAGATTCAAATACTTGTGATATACATGATTTAGCTTCGACTGCATGCGAAACCAACGAGTAAGCTTCAAATACAAGCGAAAGACATGATTTCGCTACAAATCAATGCGAAGTAGAAGTCTCTTCTTCGAATTCATGCGAAACAAATGGTTTAGCTTCAAATTCATTCGCAACACATTGTTTGAAACAATATTCTTGCGAAAAAATAATTCAGCTTCAAATACATGTGATACACACGATTAAGCTTCAACTGCTTGGGAAACAAACGTGTTAGTATCACATTCAAGCGAAAGAAATGATTCAGCTTCAAATCAGTGCGAAGTGGAAGGCTGATCTTCGAATCCATGCGAAACAAGTGGTTTAGATTGAAATACTTGTGATATACATGATTTAGCTTCAACAGCATGCGAAACAAACGAGTTAGCTTCAAATCCATGCGAAACATATGATCTAAGATCAAATCAATGCGAAGCAGAAGGCTGATCTTCGAATCCATGCGAAACAAATGGTTTAGCTTCAAATACTTGTGATATACATGATTTAGCTTCAACTGCATGCGAACCAAACGAGTAAGCTTCAAATCCATGCGAAACACATGATTTAGCTTCAAATCAATTCGAAGAAGAAGCCTGATCTTCGAATCCATGCGAATCAAATGGTTCAGATTCAAATACTTGTGATATACATGAACTAGCTTCAACAGTATGCGTAACAAACGAGTTAGCTTGAAATCCATGCGAAACAAATGGTTTAGCTTCAAATACTTGTGATATACATAATTTAGCTTCAAGTGCGTGCGAAACAAACGTCTTAGCTTCAAATCCAAGCGAAACACATGATTTATCTTCAAATCAATGCGAAGTAGAAGGCTTAGCTTCAAGTTAATAAGAAACAAATCAATAATCTTCAGATAATTGCGATATAAGTGGTATAGCTTCAAATGCAGGCGAAGCAAATGAGTTTGCTTCCAATCCATGCGAACCACATGATTTAGCTTCAAATCAATGCGAAGTAGAAGGCTTACCATCAAATCCATGCGAATCAAACGGGTTAGCTTCAAACACTTGTGTTATACATGATTTAGCTTAAACTGCATGCAAAACAAACGAGTAAGCTTCAAATCCATGCGAAACACATGATTTAGCTTCAAATCAATGCGAAGCAGAAGTCTGATCTTCGAATCCATGCGAAACAAACGGTTCAGATTAAAATACTTGTGATATACATGATTTAGCTTCAACAGCATGCGAAACAAACGAGTTAGCTTCAAATCCAGTGAAAAATATGATTTAACGTCAAATCGACGTGAAGTAGAAGGCTTAGCTTCAAATCCAAGCGAAACAAATTATTTAGCATCAAATCAATGCGAAGTAGAAGGCGTTGTTTCAAATCCATGCGCAACAAATTGTTTAGCTTCAAATACTTGTGATATACATGATTTAGCTTCAACTGCATGCGAAACAAACGAGTTAGCTTCAAATCCATGCTAAACACATGATTTAGCTGCAAATCAATCCGAAGCAGAAGGCTGATCTTCGAATCCATGCGAAACAAATGGTTTAGATTCAAATACTTGTGATATACATGATTTAGCTTCAACTGCATGCGAAACAAACGAGTTAGCTTCAAATCCATGCGAAACACATGATTTAGCTTCAAATCAATGCGAAGTAGAAGGCTTAGCTTCAAGTTAATAAGAAACAAATCAATAATCTTCAGATAATTGCGATATAAGTGGTATAGCTTCAAATGCAGGCGAAGCAAATGAGTTTGCTTCCAATCCATGCGAACCACATGATTTAGCTTCAAATCAATGCGAAGTAGAAGGCTTATCATCAAATCCATGCGAATCAAACGGGTTAGCTTCAAACACTTGTGTTATACATGATTTAGCTTCAAGTGCATGCAAAACAAACGACTAAGTTTCAAATCCATGCGAAACACATGATTTAGCTTCAAATCAATGCGAAGCAGAAGTCTGATCTTCGAGTCCATGCGAAACAAACGGTTCAGATTAAAATACTTGTGCTATACATGATTTAGCTTCAACAGCATGCGAAACAAACGAGTTAGCTTCAAATCCAGTGGAAAATATGATTTAACGTCAAATCGACGTGAAGTAGGAGGCTTAGCTTCAAATCCAAGCGAAACAAATTATTTAGCTTCAAATCAATGCGAAGTAGAAGGCGTTGTTTCAAATCCATGCGAAACAAATGGTTTAGCTCCAAATACTTGTGATATACATGATTTAGCTTCAACTGCATGTGAAACAAAAGAGTTAGCTTCAAATCCATGCGAAACACATGATTTAGCTTCAAATCAATGCGAAGTAGAAGGCTTAGCTTCAAGTTAATAAGAAACAAATCAATAATCTTCAGATAATTGGGATATAAGTGGTATAGCTTCAAATGCAGGCGAAGCAAATGAGTTTGCTTCCAATCCATGCGAACCACATGATTTAGCTTCAAATCAATGCGAAGTAGAAGGCTTATCATCAAATGCATGCGAATCAAACGGGTTAGCTTCAAACACTTGTGATATACATGATTTAGCTTCAACTGCATGCAAAACAAACGAGTAAGCTTCAAATCCATGCGAAACACATGATTTAGCTTCAAATCAATGCGAAGCAGAAGTCTGATCTTCGAATCCATGCGAAACAAACGGTTCAGATTAAAATACTTGTGATATACATGATTTTGCTTCAACAGCATGCGAAACAAACGAGTTAGCTTCAAATCCAGTGAAAAATATGATTTAACGTCAAATCGACGTGAAGTAGAAGGCTTAGCTTCAAATCCAAGCGAAACAAATTATTTAGCATCAAATCAATGCGAAGTAGAAGGCGTTGTTTCAAATCCATGCGAAACAAATGGTTTAGCTCCAAATACTTGTGATATACATGATTTAGTTTCAACTGCATGCGAAACAAACGAGTTAGCTTCAAATCCATGCTAAACACATGATTTAGCTGCAAATCAATGCGAAGCAGAAGGCTGACCTTCGAATCCATGCGAAACAAATGGTTTAGCTTCAAATACTTGTGATATACATGATTTAGCTTCAACTGCTTGCGAAACAACGAGTTAGCTTCAAATCCATGCTAAACACATGATTTTGCTTCAAATCAGTGCGAAGAAGTAGAGTAATCTTCGAATCCATGCAAAACAAATGATTTATCTTCAAACATTTGTGATATACATGATTTAGCTTCAACTGCATGCGAAACAAACGAGATAGCTTCAAATCCATACGGAACATATGATCTAAGATCAAATCAATGCGAAGCAGAAGGCTGATCTTCGAATCCATGCGAAACAAATGGTTTAGCTTCAAATACTTGTGATATACATGATTTAGCTTCAACTGCATGCGAACCAAACGAGTAAGCTTCAAATCCATGCGAAACCCATGATTTACCTTCTAATCAATGCGAAGTAGAAGGCTGATCTTCGAATCCATGCGAAACAAATGGTTTTCCTTTAAACACTTGTAATATACTTGATTTAGGTTCAACAGCATGCGAAACAAACGAATTAGCATGAAATCCAGCGAAAAATATGATTTAACGTCAAATCGACGTGAATTAGAAGGCTTAGCTTCAAATCCAAGCAAAACAAATTATTTAGCTTCAAATCAATGCGAAGTAGAAGGCGTAGTTTCAAATCCATGCGAAACAAATGGTTTAGCTTCAAATACTTGTGATATACATAATTTAGCTTCAAGTGCGTGCGAAACAAACGTCTTAGCTTCAAATCCAAGCGAAACACATGATTTATCTTCAAATCAATGCGAGGTAGAAGGCTTGGCTTCAAATCCATGCGAATCAAACCGTTTAGCTTCAAATACTTGTGATATACTTGATTTATATTCAAGTGCATGCGAAACAAACGAGATAGCTTCACATCCATGCGAAACATATGATTTAACATCAAATCAATGCGAAGTAGAAGGCATAGCTTCAAATCCATGGGAATAAAATGGTATAGCTTCAAATACTTGTGATATACATGATTTAGCTTCAACTGCATGCGAAACAAACGAGCTAGCTTCAAATCCATGCGAAACACATGATTTAGCTTCAAATCAATGCGAAGTAGAAGGGTTATCTTCGAATCCATGCGAAACAAATGGTTTAGCTTCAAACACTAGTGATATACATGATTTAGCTTCAACTGCATGCGAAACAAACGAGTTAGCTTTAAATCCATGCGAAACACATGATTCAGCTTCAAATCAATGCGAAGTAGAAGGCTTATCTTCAAATCCATGCGAAACAAATGGTTTAGCTTCAAATGCTTGTGATATACATAATTTAGCTTCATCTGCGTGCGAAACAAACGAGTTAGCTTCAAATCCATACGGAACACATGATTTAGCTTCAAATCATTGCGAAGTAGAATGCAGAGATTCAAATCCATGCGAATCAAATGTTTTAGCTTCAAATACTTGTGACATACATGATTTAGCTTCAACTGCATGCGAAATAAACGAGTTAGCTTCAAATCCATGCGAAACACATGATTTCGATTCAAATTCATGGGAAACACATGGTTTAGCTTAATATTCATGCGAAACGAATGATTTAGCTTCAGATACTTGCGATAAAAGTGATATAGCTTCAAATGCAGGCGAATCAAACGTGTTAGCTTCAAAGCCATGCGAAACACATGATTTAGATTCAAATCAAAGCGAATTAGATGGCTTCGCTTCAAATCCAAGCGAAACACATTATTTAACTTCAAATCAATGCGAAGTAGAAGGCTTATTTTGAAATCCATGCGAATCAAATGTTTTAGCTTCAAATAATTGTGATATACATGATATAGCTTCAACTGCATTGCGAAACAAACTAGTTAGTCTCAAATCCAAGCGAAACACATGATGTAACTTCAAATCAATGCGAAGTAGAAGGCTTATCTTCAAATCCATGCGAAACAAGTGGTTCAGCTTCAAATACTTGTGATGTGCATGATTTAGTTTCAAATGCAAACGAAACGAACGAGTTAGCTTCAAATCCAAGCGAAACACATGACTTAGCTTCTTATCAATGCAAAGTAGAAGGCTGATCTTCGAATCCTTGCGAAACAAATGGTTTAGCTTCAAATACTTGTGATATACATGATTTAGCTTCAACAGCATGCAAAACTAATGAGTTAGCTTCAAATCCATGCGAAACACATGATTTAGCTTCCAAACACATGGTTTAGCGTGATATTCGTGAGAAACAAATGGTTGAGCTTCAAATCCTTTTGATATACATGATTTAGCTTCAACTGCATGTGAAACGAACGTGTTAGCTTCAAAAACAAGAGAAACACATGGTTTAGCTTCAAATCAATGCGAAGTAGAAGGCTTAGCGTCAAATCCATGCGAATCAAATGGTTTAGCTTCAAATTCTTGCGATATACATGATTTAGATTCAACAGCATGCGAAAGAAACGAGTTAGCTTCAACTCCATGCGCAATACATGATTTAGCTTCAAATCAATGCGAAGTAGAAGGCTTATTTTGAAATCCATGCGAATCAAATGTTTTAGCTTCAAATAATTGTGATATAAATGATTTAGCTTCAACTGCATTGCGAAACAAGCTAGTTAGTCTCAAATCCAAGCGAAACACATAATGTAACTTCAAATCAATGCGAAGTAGAAGGCTTATCTTCAAATCCATGCGAAACAAGTGGTTCAGCTTCAAATACCTGTGATATTCATGATTTAACTTCAAATGCATGCGAAACAAACGAGTTAGCTTCAAATCCATTCAAAACACATGATTTAGCTTCAAATTCATTCGAAAGACATGGTTTAACGTACTATTCATGGGAATCAAATGGTTCAGATTCAAATACTTGTAATATACATCATGTAGCTTCAAATGCAGGCGAAACAAACGAGTCAGCTTCAAATCCATGCGAAACACATGATTTAGCTTTAATTCAATGCGAAGTAGAAGGCTTACCTTCGAATCCATGCGAAACAAATGGTTTAGCTTCAAATACTTTTGATGTACATGATTTAGCTTCAAATGCAGGCGAAACAAACGAGTTAGCTTCAAATCGATGCGAAACACATGATATAGCTTAAAATCAATGCGAAGCCGATGGCTGATCGTCGAATCCATGCGAAACAAATGGTTTAGCTTCTACTACTTGTGATATATATGATTTAGCTGCAACTGCATGCGAAACAAACGAGTTAGCTTCAAATACAAGCGAAACACATGATTCAGTTTCAAATTAATGCGAAGTAGAAGGCTCAGTTTCAAATCCAGCGAAACGAATGATTTACCTTCAAATACTTGCGAATATCACTGATATAGCTTCAAATGCAGGCGAAACAATCGAGTTAGCTTCAAATCCTAGCGATAGACATGATTTAGCTTCAAATCAATGCGAAGTAGAAGGCTTAGCGTCAAATCCATGCGAAACGAATGGTTTAGCTTCAAATACTTGCGAATATAAGTGATATAGCTTCAAATGCAAGCGACACAAACGAGATAGCTTCAAATCCATGCGTAACACATGATTTAACTTCCAATCATTGTGAAGTAGAAGGCTTAGCTTCAAATGTATGTGAAACAAATGGTTCAGCTTCAAATACTTGTGATATACGTGATTTAGATTCAACTTCATGCAAAACCTACGAGTTAGCTTCAAATCCAAGCGAAACACATGATTTAGAATCAAATCACTGCGAAGTAGAAGGCTTAGCTTCAAATCCAGCGAAACGAATGATTTAGCTTCAAATACTTGCGAATATCACTGATATTGCTTCAAATGCAGGCGAAACAAACGTGTTAGCTTTAAATCCATGCAAAAGTCATGATTTACCTTCAAATCAATGCGAAGTAGAAGGCTTAGTTTGAAACCCATGCGAATAAAGTTCTTTAGCTTCAAATACTTATGATATACATGATTTAGCTTCAAATGCATGCGAAAGAAACGAGTTAACTTCAAATTCATGCGAATCACATGATTTAGCTTCACATCAATGCGAAGTATGATTAAAATACTTGTGATATACATTTTTTTTCCCGTGGAGGGGGAAATGCTTTACGCACACTGTCCGGGGCTGTCCGAGGGTAGTGCTATCGGCATACCCACTAAAACCTAAACCTCCCTTCAGCCATGATGTAGGATCCCCCCTCGATGGTATCCGCCCTAGAGCATTGCTTCGTGAGGGTGGCGGGTGGATTTACGTTTCTTAGAACCACCTTACATTTGAGTCCTGGTCCTGGCTGTGAAACTCGGTCTCTCCTTCCTCTGGAGGTCGTTGAGGGCAGCCTCCTTCCTCTTGAGGCAGTCGTCAATAAACTTTTTAAAAGATGTCCTTTTGCTCGAGTCTTTCAGTATAAGTAATACCATGTCAAATGAAAGCACTCCAATTTCTTTCACCAATGTGGCTCGTTCGTCGTCAAAGGCCCGGCACATCATAATAGCGTGCTCAATGGTGTCATCGTCCACCCCGCAGAGCAGGCATCTGGACTGGTCTATCTTCACAATACGCTTAAGGAAGCTTGAGAAGCAACCATGTCCAGTCAGCACCTGCGCCAGTCGAAAGTCGAGCAGGGGAGGGCCCCACCCGATCCAGTCCGCAATCTTCGGGATTAGAGAGTGAGTCCTCCGGCCATGGGGTGCCAAATCCCATCTCTTCTGCCATTCGGACAACGTCCGGTCACGCTCTTCCTTCCTGATCAGGTGCATCCGGCGCTTGTAGTCGGGTGCCCCCCTGTCCAGATCCGTTGTTTTCACGTAGATGCGCCTCCTTTCGTTTGCCACCAAGTCGAAAGGGGGAAAACCCGCAAGGACGCACAAGGCGTCGAGCGCGGTGATACGATATGCTCTAACCACCCTCGCCAGGATCGTCTTTTGCGCAGCGTTGAGGTGCTTTCTGTTGTTGGACATATTGACCGCAGGAGCCCATTTTGGAGCCGTATACATGCATACTGACTCCACTACGCGGTAATATAAGGAACGTGCCCAATAACCGCCACCCCCGATGTTGGGCAGTATTCTGCACAACATTCCTGCATACTTAGTGGCCTTTTCACAGGCATTAAGTATGTGCTTCTGAAACACTTGATTGGCCTCAATGACCACACCAAGGTAGCGTGTAGCTGTTCATGCCTTAAGAGTATTATTACCAATCCTCAGGTCGATGGACCGCTTGGTCTTCCTGCTTGTGAGGTGAAGGACCTCTCATTTTTCCTCCGCAAGTTCTAAATGATTTTGGTCAAACCAAGTCTTGACTGATTTCAAGGCGGCGGTAGCCTTGTTTCTGGCTGCCTCAATATCCCTGGCAGATATGACGAGTGTAGCGTCGTCGGCGAAGCCTAATAGGCTGCAGTTAGTGTTTGTCGTAATAACTGTGGTCTCTGAGAGACGGGCCGTACCTAAGTCCTTGGTGGACCATACCGGCCGCTCTTGCGACTTATGCCTGATGTTCGGGCTCTACCCTCGTTCACTATCGTATCAGGGGAAGACAGCGTGCTACTCCCACTGCCACCTCGAGTCCAATCCAATCCAGGCACTCTTACGGAGTAGTGTTAAAATCTTTTATCTCCGCAAGAGGGGCTTCAGCCTGGCCCGAGGGGACGAACCCCGAGGGGTTCGCCCAGCATGCCGTACATCGACGGAGCTGGACGAGTCCACGCTCCGTATTCAGTTTCGTTCTATGTTCGTCTCTTTGTCGTTCTTACGGATCGTGCGAATTTCTGGAACTCCTTAAAGAGCTGCTCTGACACCAGGCTGGCTTTGTCGATCGGCCACTGAAATCCTTCTCGAATCGCCGCCTGGCGTAGGTGTTCCCTGTCCTCTACGTAACGCTGACAATCGTAGAGGACGTGGTTTGGAGTTTCCTCCTCCCCACATTCGCACAACTCATCGTCGACCAGGGCGAACGTCTTGAGCTTCGCACGGAAGTCTCCGTGTCCGCTCAAGAACTGCGCTACATCATGGTCGACTCTGATCCAGCTCGCTGAGAGTCGGTCTGATACCTCGCCGAAGTATTGGAAGGTTTCCCTACCCTTCGTCGAGGACGACCATCTCTGCTGCCACATCTCTAAAGTCGCCTCCCTCAGCCTTCTGCGAACTTGGGCTTCGGTGACGACTTCGTCAGCCAATTCGGCCTGACTCACTTGATAGGTTCCATGTTGGAACCCGAGTTTCTTCCTGGCTTTGTACACGCAGCTGAACTCCGCTATCGCCAAGTCCACAGGTATCTCCCCGGCGATCACGGGGATCGCATCAGTGGAGACTGTCCTGTAGGCTTTGACGCAGCCAAGCAGAACACGCCTCTGCGCCCTGGTGAACAATTTACTCGTCCCAGAGGTAAGGCGGTCTGCCCAGCCCGCGGCAGCATACGTGACGATTGGGACAAACAAGCCGCAGTACAAAGTACGCATCGTCCGATATCCCAATCCCCAGTTCGACTTAGCAATCCTTGCTAGCGCATTAAACGTTCGCAAGGACTTAGCATTCAAATACTCGACGTGGGAATGGATACCCAGTCCAGAGTCAAAATGCACGCCAAGGTAACGCACATAGTCCTTGACGGCAATATTCCGACCTCCTACTTTTATCACAGGTGGCCTCTCTCTCTGTCGAGAGAGCCTTTCAAGAATATCATCTCAGTCTTGGTCGCAGACAGCGACAATTTCTGCTGATCGCACCAGCGAGAAATGGTGTCCGCAACCAATTGGCCATTGCTTTCTAGACCCTTCCTGCTGTTCGCAAAGATCAAGAGAAGAAGGTCGTCTGCATAGGCGATGGGCTCGCAAGCGAGCCCGGCGTTCGATAGGAGCTGTAGAACCTCGTCGAAGACTAAGTTCCAACAGCTCGGACCAAGAATTGATCCCTGTGGGCAGCCCTTAGTGACTTTCTTCCGCACTGCACCGCGATCAGACACCATGGTCACCACGCGGCCGTCGAAGTAGTCGACCACCAATCTAAATAGGTTTTTTGGGCAGCCTCGCTTCCTCAACGCGTTGAGTATGCTTGGCCACCAGACGTTATCAAAGGCTGCGGCTATGTCGAAGAGCAGACCCACGACGTACTTTTTCCTCTCGACCGGACGCAAGCTCTCTCATCTTTACCACGACATCAGTCGTGGATCGATGCGGCCTGAATCCGTATTGCCGATCGGAGGCGTAGTCGGGGTGCAAAAACGAACTAGCTAATCGCGTAGCGATTAGCTTCTCTAAGACTTTGCCTACGACCGAAACAAGCATATAGGTCTGTAGGACTTTATCTCCGTTTCAGGTTTCTCGGGTCCTTTAAGGATGGAGATGATGGACCCGAATTTCCATTCCGCGGGAAAGACTCCGTGTGCCAGGCATCCGTTGTAGAGTCGGAGGAGCTCGCGTGAGATCGTATTAAACGAGCGTTTTAGAACCTCCGGCTCAATTCGGTCTAGGCCTGGACACTTGCCGCTCTTCAGTCGGTTGACCGCCGATCTGAGCTCCGAGAGGGTGAAGGGACTGGCGTCCTCACTCTCCGGCTCGATGGCAGCTTCCCTCCTGACTCGCGCATGATCCGGGGAGTCATTCGTGGGGTTATCGTCCGGAATTAACCCCTCCAGCAGCGCGGAAGCGGTGGAGTCCAAGTCTGTAGTATAACCCTGGGTAGTGTTAAGGTTAATATTCGAGATGACCATGCTGGCTGTCATCTTCTGCCTCGTGATCTTATAAATGAGGCCCCAGGGTTCTTTGTTTCCCTGCTCGGTCACGAATGCACGCCAGCTGTGCGACCGAGCAGCTTTAATGGCGGCTTTGTAGGCCTTTCTCTGTTTGAGATACTCGGTCCTCTTGGCCGCCTTCTGCTCCTCTGAACATGCCGCGTTCTGCGAGGCTCGTCTAAGTTTATAGACTCGCCTCTTCTGCCTCGTCAGGTTGGCCGTCCACCATGGGACGGATTTTGAATGCAACTGCTTGGTTGGCATCGAGGAGTCGCACGCTTGGACGATCATTCTTTCGATCTCCTGTGCTAGATGTTCGACTTCCCCCTTATTATTCAATGGATTGGGGGATATACTCCTCTTACTTTCCTGCAGCGCCTTGTCGAACTCGGGCCATTTCGCGCTTCGGAGTCGGAACCTTGGTAATAATCCGTTCCGGTTGGTGCTGCTGTCGCTACTACAAATTTCGGCAGCCCCGTCCTCGGCGCAAAAACTCAAAGTGAACTCTATGACTCGGTGGTCACTGGTCGTCAGGTCCTCGCGGACCTTCCAACCTCGCACCTTGTCGCAAATGTCAGGTGTCGATAGTGTGACGTCGATGTAAGACTGTCCACTAGGGCTGGAAAACGTCGGAGCGTTTTCAGCCTCGTTCAAGACAACCAAGCCATGGCTCACGATAAACTCTTCAAGTTTACGGCCTCTCACGTCCGTCTCCGCACTGCCCCACTGGGCTGATTTTGCGTTAACGTCGGCAGAGATAATGACTCGGTTATGCCTTAGTGCGGAAAGAGCTCTCTCCAACCGCGCCAGACCCGATTCAACGTCATCGGACCATTGAAAGTACTGGCTGATCAGGAAGAAGCTCCCAAACGAACCCGAGATGCTGGCACAGGTCAAATGCGTGTCGCACAAGTTAGAGACTTTGACCACGGTTAGATCCGGGTTTCTGACCGCTATTGCAGCCATCACCGGATCGCCTGCCGTGATCAGCCTCGTTCTCAAGCCTAGCCCGGGCACAGTACCCCGCCAGCTATATGGCTCTTGTGCAAGCAACACATCTACCCCTCGCCTATGCATCTCAGTCCGGACTTCGTCGGTCACGTTTCGGGCTCGCTGCATGTTATGCTGCATGACCCGTATGACTCTCGAGCGTCGCCGGTCGTTTGTACTATCCATTCAAGTTCAAATTATTCTTGTCTAATGCGAGACATCTCCAAAACCAGCGCTTCCTGATAGGAGGCGCAGGCCGGGTCTCGCGACTTATGTTCGAATGGTCGCCCTCTGTCTTTATAGTTGGAGCAAACCGGGGGCTTGCTCTTCCTGCTACAGAGCGCATAACCGTGCCCTTTTTCGGCACAATGTCCGCAGACATCCTCTTTGAATTTGCAGCGCTTCGCCGTGTGCCCGAAGCACTGGCACTTATAGCATCGGGTGACCTGTATGAAGTCCCGCACACGACAGGAACTCCACCCGAGGTACACCCGGTCCCCTCTCTGCGCCAGCCGCCGACGAATCTGCGGACTGACGGCCACTACCCAGTTGGCTGTCTCCGGGGTCTTGCCAGCCATGCGACTGACCCGAACACCCGAAGGCACATCCTTCTGGGACGCCTCAGAGAGGTTTTGCCTCCAAACACTGGAGGCAATTTCCTCCTTGCCCATCCCTTTCGGGATATCATAAATCAGGACCTCAGGGTCCCGTAGAAAAATGTATATCACAAGTATTTTAATCATACTTCGCATTGATGTGAAGCTAAATCATGTGATTCGCTTGGATTTGAAGTTAACTCGTTTCTTTCGCATGCATTTGAAGCTAAATAGCCGTCTCCATAAGGAAAGGAGAGACCAATGCCGTAGCCCTGCTGTATAGCGCCAGGAATTTATCCACATCAACCACTCCAGGCCTAGGCGCTTTTTTGTGGAAGATGTTTTCACCGGAGAATACGTGTCTAACATAACGGTGATCCGAGGCTGTTTCCGTGTTAAATATGACGCTTGACACCAGCTTCCGGAGCATGGCGTAGCCGCAGAACATGATGTCGATCAGAGAGTGGTGAACATTCCTCTCAAACGTGAACTTCCCTTCACTGACCACCGGGCAAATCCGGACACGGTTTGCCATTTCGAGGGTGGCGGTGCCCCGTGCATCCGACTTGGCCGACCCCCAGGCTGGTGATTTTGAATTGAAGTCACCTGCCACGATCAGGTGTTCGCGATCCAGGGTGCTTATCAGATGTTCAAGGTTATGCAAGTGCGTCATAAAATTGTCCAATCGCATGTTCGGCGTGTAGTAGCAGCTAACAACTGTTATATCGTTGAGCTGTATCACCACGCATCCGTCTATGCTGACCAGACGTTGGATAGACGAAAACTTCTCAGTCGCCCTAGCAGTGATCCATATGACCGCTCTGCCATCCCTGGCCCCGAACCAATGGTCTAGTATACGCCATGGTTCAGAAATCAAAACCACGTCGATGTCAAGGTCGATTGCATTTTGTTGGAGCAGGTCGTGCGCTAATCTACAATTGTGCAGGTTGATTTGTAATAAGTTTAGGTGAGTGTCCTTAGACGCCTTCTTATTATGTTTCCCTTGCATGTGAACAGTGAACTTGTTAACAATAATGAAGGGTCCAAGAGTAATGGACAAAGGAGTTAGCCCTTATCGTCGTAGCCCTTTTCGGGTGCTTGTATTAGCGTCTCGCCTCCGGAGGGTAAGAGTACCCTGGAGAAATCCTCGCTAAATATATCGGAGGCACTTCTGGGGACCAGCGTCATCCTTGCGTCCTTATCCTTGTTTGCCCTTGGAGTGGGGTTAGTCGTCTGTTTATCAGCATCGGCCTCTCTCAGGGCTGTCGATGCGTCTTTACAATCAAGGCTCACTATAGGTGAGCTTGAGTCGGTACTAAATTTACCTCCCTTAGGTTGTTTCGGTGTCCTGCCCGAGTTCGTCAATTTATTCGTCTTCGGTTTTTTTGCGTCGTTCATGGAGCCGTCAGTTGGTGGTTTGGCTTTAACCCCGTTGTCATTGCTGCGTTTCTCGCGGGCTTCGTTGAGTGCCTTGCAGTATGCAGGGCACTTGAGAGTCCCGTCCCTGTGGCCCTGCATACTGCAATTAAGGCATTTTTCCGCATTAGTGCAGGATTTCTCCATGTGTCCAAGGTCACCGCACCTGCGGCAGCTCTTAGACCTGTCCGCATTTTTACATGTTGAGCTGCGATGACCGTATTCGCGGCACCTGTAACATTGGGTGACCTCTATCCGTTCAACCACACGACAGAGGCCCCATCCAACCCTGAAGCGTTTCACCTTTAGGAGCCTTTCCGCGTTTTTAGTGGAAGTGATGACGGTAGCATTTTGGCTACCCGCGCACCCAGGACGAAGGGCTTTCACCTGAACTTCCTGAGGATCCAAGGTCGAGCCCAGCATCTTGTATAGTGTACTCGATATGTCCTCGGTCGTAACATCCCCGTCTAAACCCTTAAGGTGGAGAGTTTTTGTATTGCGGGTTGATATTTTCGCTTTAACTCCGGCAATCTTTTTATTAATTAGTGCGGAGAGTCCTGTTACCTTCCCTCGGTCACCCTTGACAGAGATAACTAGGTCTCCTTTCAGGTTCGCTTTGACGTAAGCGATGTCAATCCCCTCTCGGTTAACGTCGACGTTCTTTTTAACAGAACGCAGCATGTCAGCGTATGTTTGTCCGTTACTGGATATGGTAATGGTTTCCGTCGCGGGCTTACCAGTGCCGTCAGAGCTTTTGATCATTTTTATGTCTGGTCCCCCTCCCTTACTTGAGCGGAGGTGGATCATCAAGTTGCTCTGTGAGAAGATCAATTCAACAAGATTCCTGCTAATATTTATACTTACTTCGTCGGGGCAAATCAACGTGATTACTTTTCCAGCCGAAGTATCCGTACTTAGGTGCGCCATTTTCCTGAGGCACTCGTATACCACGTGCAAGTCGATAGTGTCCTTCTCATTATCCTTATGGATAAGAAAGAAGTGGGTCCTGGATTTCCTTGTCATACCGCCGCTTTTGCTTGGAATAGAGGTAGTGGTCTGGAGGTGGGCGACCTCTCCCTTGCGGGCCTCCTGGACAAGGATATCGTCGAGACATGCCATCTTCTGAAGGATTCTGCGCGTAGTTCCGTCTGTGGTACGTAGATCCGCCGGTGTGAAGCAGGCGATGTCAATCGTGTCTTTCATCGGGCTTGCGTTATCATCAACTTTTCAGTGAGCAAAGGAATCGAATGAGCTTGTGGAGCTCATCAAAGTTGAGTTCCTTTCGCGCCCATCTTGCGACCTCCCCACGATCCACCGCTTCCGGGTCTGCGGTTTGCGTACCCATAGTCCTATATGCTTTGGGGAGAGGAGGACGAGTGGAGCCATCGTCGATTAAAGAGGCGCGGGTCGTATTACCGACCTCCTCGCGTGTCTCGAGTCTTCCTTTGGTAAGGACCTCCTTCGTGAACATTTTAAAGAGTTCGTTTCCTTGGCCAACGAGCTCACCAGTAGTGATAAATTGGGGTTTACGCTGTCCTGTGACCTACAAAACGACTGTACCGCCTTGGTGCAGGCTATAAGTTTTCTCAATTGGATAGTGACGTCAGCCAACAGATTAGTTTCAACTACAGCTGTGTCGTCCTCGCTGAGATCAGACATGCTGTCTAGCCTCTTCCTTTTCTGCGTATGTGCCGCTTCAGAAGTCGGTCGCATCTCACTTTCCGAGTGAAAAGCAACCTCAAAGTCTTCCTGCACCTGCGTCTGGGACGCCATGTCCGTCAGTGACAACGAACGTCGCCGTTCGGTGGGTGGTGGAGTCCTCGATATCTTTCTGACCGGCACAACGTGAGACTTGAACTCTACCTTGTGATATACATGATTTAGCTTCAACTGCATGCGAAACAAACGAGTTATATTGAAATCCATGCGGAACACATTATTTTGCTTCAAATAAATGCGAAGTAGAAGGCATGGCTTCAAATCCATTCGAAACAAATGGTTTAGCTTCAAATACTTGTGATATACATGATTTAGTTTCAACTGCATGCGAAACAAACGAGTTAGATTCAAATCCAAGCGAAACACATGATTCAGCTTCAAATCAATGCGAAGTAGAAGGCTTAGCTTCAAATCCATGCGAAACAAATGATTTACCTTCAAATACTTGCGATATAAGTGATATAGCTTCAAATGCAGGCGGAACAAACAGTTAGCTTCAAATTCATGCGAAATACATGATTTAGCTTCAAATCAATGCGAAGTAGAAGGCTTAGCTTCAAATCCATGCGAAACAAACGAGTCAACTTGAAATCCATGCGAAACAAATGATTTAGCTTGAAATACTTATTTTATACATGATTTGGCTTCAACTTCATGCGAAACAAACGAGTTAGCTTCAAATCCAAGGGAAACACATGATTTAGCTTCAAATCCATGCGATACACATGATTTTGCTTCAAATCAATGCGAAGTAGAAGGCTTGTCTACGAATCCATGCAAACAAATGGTTTAGGTTCAAATACTTGTGATATACATGATTTAGATTCAAATGCAGGCGAAACAACCGAGTTAGTTTCAAATCCGTGCGAAACACGTGATTTAGCTTAATAATCATGCGAAGCAAATGGTTTAGCTTCAAATTCTTGTGATATACATAATTTAGCTTCCACTGCATGCGAAACAAACGAGTCAGCTTCAAATCCAAGCGAAACACATGATTTAATTTCAAATCAATACGAAGAAGAAGGTTTAGCTTCAAATCCATACGAAACAAATTGTTTAGCTTCCAATACTTGTGATATACATGATTTAGCTTCAACTGCATACCAAACAACGAGTTAGATGCAAATCTAAGGGAAACACATGATTTAGCTGCAAATCCATGCGAAACAAATGGTTCAACTCCAAATATTTGCGATATACATGATTTAGATTCAAATGCAGGCGAAACAAACGAGTTAGCTTTAAATCCATGCGGATCACATGATTTAGGTCCAAATCAAGGCGAAGAAGAAGGCTTAGCTCCGAATCAAATGGTTCAGCTTCGAATACTTGTGATATACATGATTTAGCTTCAAATGCATGCGAAACATATGAGTTAGCTTCAAATCCATGCGAAACACATGATTTAGCTTCAAATAAATGCGAAGTAGCATGCTTAGCTTCAAATCGATGTGAATCAAATGGTTTAGCTTCAAATACTTGTGATATACACGATTTAGATTCAAATGCATGCGAAACACATGATTTAGCTTCAAATCAATGCGAAGTAGTAGGCTTAGCATCAAATCCATGGGAATCAAATGGTTTAGCTTGAAATACTTGTGATATACATGATTTAGCTTCAACTGCATGCGAAACAAACGAGCTAGTTTCAGATCCTAGCGAAACACTTGATTTAGCTACAAATCAATGCGATGTAGAAGGCTTAACTTCAAATCCATGCTAAACGAACGATTTAGCTTCAAATGCTTGCGATATAAGTGATATAGTTTCAAATGCAGGCGAAACAAACGAGTTAGCTTCAAATCCAAGGGAAACACATGATTTAGCTTCAAAACAAATGGTTTACCTTCAAATACTTGTGATATACATGATTAAGCTTCAAATGCAGGCGAAACAAATGATTTAGCTCAAATCAATGCGATGTAGATGGTTTAGCTTCAAATTCATGCGAAACAAATGGTTTAGCATCAAATACTTGTGATGTACATGATTTACATTCAACTGCATGCGAAACAATCGAGTTAGCTTCAAATGCATGCGAAACACATGATTTAGCTTGAAATCAATGCGAAGTAGAAGGCTTATCTTCAAATACATGCGAAACACATGATTTAGCTTCAAATACTTGCGATAGAAGTGATATAGTTTCAAAAGAATGCGAAACAAACGAGTTAGCTTCTAATCTATGCGAAACACGTGATTTAGCTTCAAATCAATGCGATGTAGAAGGCATAGCTTCAAATCCATGCTAAACGAACGATTTAGCTTCAAATGCTTGCGATATAAGTGATATAGTTTCAAATGCAGGCGAAACAAACGAGTTAGCTTCAAATCCAAGGGAAACACATGATTTAGCTTCAAATCAATGCGAAGTAGAAGGATTAGCATCAAATTCATGCGAGACAAATTATTTAGCTTCATATACTTGCGATATAAGTGATATTGCTTCAAATGCAGGCGAAACAAACGAGTTAGCTTCAAATCCAAGCGAAACACATGATTTAGGTTCAAAACAAATGGTTTTCCTTCAAATACTTATGATATACATGATTAAGCTTCAAATGCAGGCGAAACAAACGAGTGAGCTTCAAATCCAAGCGTAACACATGATTTAACTTCAAATCAATGCGAAGTAGAAGGATTAGCATCAAATTCATGCGAGACAAATTCTTTAGCTTCATATACTTGCGATATAAGTGATATTGCTTCAAATGCAGGGGAAACAAACGAGTGAGCTTCAAATCCAAGCGTAACACATGATTTAGCTTCAAATCATGCGAAGTAGTAGGCTTAGCTTCAAATCCATGCGAAACGAATGATTTGGCTTGAAATTCTTGCGAATATAAGTGATATAGATTCAACTGCAAGCGAAACAAACGAGTAATGTTCAAATCCATGCGAAACATATGACATAGCTTCAAATTCATGCGAAGTAGATGGCTTAGCATCAAATCAGTGCGAAACGAATGGTTTAACTACAAATACTTGCGAATATAAGTGATATAGCTTCATAGGCAGGTGAAACAATTGAGTTAGCTTCAAATCTCTGTGAATGACATGATTGAGCTTCTAATCGAAGCGAAGTAGTAGGCTTAGCTTCAAATCCACGCGGAACGTCTGGTTTAGCTTCAAATACTTGCGAATATATGTGATATAGCTTCAAATGCAGGAGAAACAAACGAGTTAGCTTCAAATCGAAGCGAAACGCATGATTTAGCTTCAAATCAATGCGATGTAGACGGCTTAGCTACAAATACATGAGAAACAAATGATTTACCTTCAGATAATAACGATATAAGTGATATAGCTTCAAGTGCAGACGAAACAAACGAGTTAGCTTCAAATCCATGCGAAACACATGATTTAGCTTCAAATCAATGCGAAGTAGTAGGCTTTGCATCAAATCCATGGGAATCAAATGGTTTAGCTTCAAATACTTGTGATATACATGATTTAGCTTCAACTGCATGCGAATCAATCGAGTTAGGTTCAAATGCATGCGGAACACATGATTTAGCTTGAAATCAATGCGAAGTAGAAGGCTTATCTTCAAATACATGCGAAACACATGATTTAGCTTCAAATACTTGCGATAGAAGTGATATAGTTTCAAATGAATGCGAAACAAACGAGTTAGCTTCTAATCTATGCGAAACACGTGATTTAGCTTCAAATCAATGTGAACTAGAATGCAGATCTTCGAATCCATGCGAAACAAATGGTTTAGTTTCAAATCCATGCGAAATGCATGATTTAGCTTCAAATCAATGCGAAGTAGAAGGCTTACCTTCGAATCCATGCGAAACAAATGATTTATATTCGGATAATTGCGATATAAGTGATATAGCTTCAAATGCACGCAAAACAAACGGGTTAGCTTAAAATCCATGCGAAACGCATGATTTAGCTTCAAATCAATGCGATGTAGAAGGCTTAGCTACAAATACACGAGAAACAAATGATTATCTTCAGATAATAGCGAAACTAATGGTTTAGCTTCAAATACCTGTGATATACATGATATAGCTTCAACTGCATGCGAAACAAACGAGTTAGCTCCAAATCCAAGCGAATCACATGATTTAGCTTCAAATCAATGCGATGTAGATGGCTGATCACAGAATCCATATCGAAACAGATTGTTTAGCTTCAAATCCATGCGAAACACATGATTTTGCTTTAAATCAATGCGAAGTAGTAGGCTTATCTTCGAATCCATGCGAAACAAATTGTTTAGCTTCAAATACTTGTGATATACATGATTTACATTTAACAGCATGCGAAACAAACGAGTTAGCCTCAAATCCAAATGAAACACATGATTTAGCATCAAATCAATGCGAAGTAGAAGGCTTATCTTCGAATCCATGCGAAACAAATGGTTTAGCTTCAAATACTTGTCATATACATGATTTAGCTTCAAATGCAGGCGAAACAAACGAGTTAGCTTCAAATCCATGCGAACCACATGATTTAGCTTCAAATCAATGCGAAGCAGAAGGCTGATTTCCGAATCCACACGAAACAGATTGTTTAGCTTCAAATACTTGTGATATGCATGAATTAGCTTCAAATTCAGACGAAATAAACGAGTTAACTACAAATCCTTTCGAAACACATGATTTAGCTTCAAATCAATGCGAAGTAGAAGGATTAGCATAAAATCCGTGCGCAACACATGAATTAGCTTCAATTCATTTCGAAGTATAAGGCTTATCTTCGAATCCAGGCGAAACAAACGGTTTAGCTTCAAATACTTGTGATATACATGATTTAGCTTCAAATGCAAGCGAAACAAACGAGTTAGCTTCAAATCCATGCGAAACACATGGTTTAGCTTCAAATCAATGCGAAGAAGAAGGCTGATCTTCGAATCTATGCGAATCAAATGTTTTAGCTTCAAATACTTATGATATACATGATTTAGATTCAACTGCATGCGAAATTAACGAGTTAGCTTCAAATCCATGCGAAACACATGATTTCGCTTTAAATCAATGCGAAGTAGAAGGCTTATCTTCGAATCCATACGAAACAAATGGTTTAGCTTCAAATACTTGTGATAAACATCATTTAGCTTCAACTGCATGCGAAACAAACGAGTTAGCTTCACATCCATGCCAAACACATGATATAGCTTCAAATCAATGCGAAGTAGAAGGCTTATCTTCGAACAAATGCGAAACTAATGGTTTAGCTTCAAATACTTGTGATATACATGATTTAGCTTCAACTGCATGCAAAACAAACGAACTAGCTTCAAATACAAGCGAAACACTTGATTTAGCTACAAATCAATGCGACGTAGATGGTTTAGCTTCAAATTCATGCGAAACAAGTGGTTTAGCATCAAATAATTGTGATGTACATGATTTACCTTCAACTGCATGCGAAAAAAATCGAGTTAGCTTCAAATGCATGCGAAACACATGACTTAGCTTGAAATCAATGCGAAGTAGATGGCTTATCTTCAAATACATGCGAAACACATGATTTAGCTTCAAATACTTGCGATAGAAGTGATATAGCTTCAAATGAATGCGAAACAAACGAGTTAGCTTCTAATCTATGCGAAACACGTGATTTTGCTTCAAATCAATGCGAACTAGAAGGCTGATCTTCGAATCCATGCGAAACAAATGGTTTAGTTTCAAATACTTGTGATATGCGTGATTTTGATTCAACAGCAAGCGAATCAAACGAGTTAGCTTCGAATCAATGCTAAATGCATGATTTAGCTTCAAACCAATGCGATGTAGAAGGCTTAGCTTCAAATCCATGCTAAACGATCGATTTAGCTTCAAATGCTTGCGATATAAGTGATATAGTTTCAAATGCAGGCGAAACAAACGAGTTAGCTTCAAATCCAAGCGAAACACATGATTTAGGTACAAAACAAATGGTTTTCCTTCAAATACTTGTGATATACATGATTAAGCTTCAAATGCAGGCGAAACAAACGAGTGAGCTTCAAATCCAAGCGTAACACATGATTTAACTTCAAATTAATGCGAAGTAGAAGGCTTAGCTTCAAATCCATGCGAACCGAATGATTTGGCTTCAAATACTTGTGAATATAAGTGATATAGTTTCAAATGCATGCGAAATAAACGAGTTATCTTCAAATCCATGCGAAACACATGATTTAGCATCAAATCAATGCGAAGTATAAGGCTAACCTTCAAAACCTTGCAAACCGAATGATTTGGTTTCAAATACTTGCGAATATAAGTGATATAGCTTCAACTGCATGCGAAACAGACGAGTTATCTTCAAATCCATGCGAAACACATGATTTAGCTTCAAATCAATGCGATGTAGAAGGCTTAGCTACAAATACATGAGAAACAAATGATTTATATTCGGATAATTGCGATATAAGTGATATAGCTTCAAATGCAGGCAATACAAACGGGTTAGCTTAAAATCCATGCGAAACGCATGATTTAGCTATAAATTCATGCGAAGTAGAAGGCTTAGCTTCAAAACCATGCGAAAAGAAAGGTTTTGCTTCAAATACATGCGAATATAAGTGATATAGCTTCAAATGCAGGCAAAACAAACGGGTTAGCTTAAAATCCATGCGATACGCATGATTTAGCTTCAAATCAATGCGATGTAGAAGGCTTAGCTACAAATACATGAGAAACAAATGATTTACCTTCAGATAATAACGATATAAGTGATATAGCTTCAAGTGCAGGCGAAACAAACGAGTTAGCTTCAAATCCATGCGAAACACATGATTTAGCTTCAAATCAATGCGAAGTAGTAGGCTTTGCATCAAATCCATGGGAATCAAATGGTTTAGCTTCAAATACTTGTGATATACATGATTTAGCTTCAACTGCATGCGAATCAATCGAGTTAGGTTCAAATGCATGCGAAACACATGATTTAGCTTGAAATCAATGCGAAGTAGAAGGCTTATCTTCAAATACATGCGAAACACATGATTTAGCTTCAAATACTTGCGATAGAAGTGATATAGTTTCAAATGAATGCGAAACAAACGAGTTAGCTTCTAATCTATGCGAAACACGTGATTTAGCTTCAAATCAATGCGAACTAGAATGCAGATCTTCGAATCCATGCGAAACAAATGGTTTAGTTTCAAATCCATGCGAAATGCATGATTTAGCTTCAAATCAATGCGAAGTAGAAGGCTTACTTTCGAATCCATGCGAAAGAAATGCTTTAACTTCAAATACCTATGATATACATGATTTAGCATCAAATGCAGGCGAAATACATGATTCAGCTTCAAATTCATTCGTAACACATGGTTTAGCTTAATATTCATGCGTAGCAAATGGTTCAGCTGCAAATACTTGTGATATACATGATTTAGCTTCAACTGCATGTGAAACAAACATGTTCGCTTCAAATTCAAGCGAAACACATGATACAGCTTCAAATCAATGCGAAGAAGAAGGCTTAGTTACAAATGCATGCGAAACAAATGGTTCAGCTTCAAATATTTGTGATATACGTGATTCGGATTCAAATGCAGGCGAAACAAACAAGTTAGCTTTAAATCCATGCTGATCACATGATTTAACTCCAAATCAATGCGAAGTAAAAGGCTTAGCAGCAAATCCATGGGAATAAAAAATTGTTTAGCTTCAAATACTTGTGATATACATGATTTAGCTTCAAATGCACGCGACACAAACGGGTTAGCTTCAAATCCATGCGAAACACATGATTTAGCTTCAAATCAATGCGATGTAGAAGGCTTAGCTACAAATACATGAGAAACAAATGATTTATATTCGGATAATTGCGATATAAGTGATATAGCTTCAAATGTAGGCAAAACAAACGGGTTAGCTTAAAATCCATGCGAAACGCATGATTTAGCTTCAAATCAATGCGATGTAGAAGGCTTAGCTACAAATACACGAGAAACAAATGATTATCTTCAGATAATAGCGAAACTAATGGTTTAGCTTCAAATACCTGTGATATACATGATATAGCTTCAACTGCATGCGAAACAAACGAGTTAGCTCCAAATCCAAGCGAATCACATGATTTAGCTTCAAATCAATGCGATGTAGATGGCTGATCACAGAATCCATATCGAAACAGATTGTTTAGCTTCAAATCCATGCGAAACACATGATTTTGCTTTAAATCAATGCGAAGTAGTAGGCTTATCTTCGAATCCATGCGAAACAAATTGTTTAGCTTCAAATACTTGTGATATACATGATTTACATTTAACAGCATGCGAAACAAACGAGTTAGCCTCAAATCCAAATGAAACACATGATTTAGCATCAAATCAATGCGAAGTAGAAGGCTTATCTTCGAATCCATGCGAAACAAATGGTTTAGCTTCAAATACTTGTCATATACATGATTTAGCTTCAAATGCAGGCGAAACAAACGAGTTAGCTTCAAATCCATGCGAACCACATGATTTAGCTTCAAATCAATGCGAAGCAGAAGGCTGATTTCCGAATCCACACGAAACAGATTGTTTAGCTTCAAATACTTGTGATATGCATGAATTAGCTTCAAATTCAGACGAAATAAACGAGTTAACTACAAATCCTTTCGAAACACATGATTTAGCTTCAAATCAATGCGACGTAGAAGGATTAGCATAAAATCCGTGCGCAACACATGAATTAGCTTCAATTCATTTCGAAGTATAAGGCTTATCTTCGAATCCAGGCGAAACAAACGGTTTAGCTTCAAATACTTGTGATATACATGATTTAGCTTCAAATGCAAGCGAAACAAACGAGTTAGCTTCAAATCCATGCGAAACACATGGTTTAGCTTCAAATCAATGCGAAGAAGAAGGCTGATCTTCGAATCTGTGCGAATCAAATGTTTTACCTTCAAATACTTATGATATACATGATTTAGATTCAACTGCATGCGTAATTAACGAGTTAGCTTCAAATCCATGCGAAACACATGATTTTGCTTTAAATCAATGCGAAGTAGAAGGCTTATCTTCGAATCCATACGAAACAAATGGTTTAGCTTCAAATACTTGTGATAAACATCATTTAGCTTCAACTGCATGCGAAACAAACGAGTTAGCTTCACATCCATGCCAAACACATGATATAGCTTCAAATCAATGCGAAGTAGAAGGCTTATCTTCGAATAAATGCGAAACTAATGGTTTAGCTTCAAATACTTGTGATATACATGATTTAGCTTCAACTGCATGCAAAACAAACGAACTAGCTTCAAATACAAGCGAAACACTTGATTTAGCTACAAATCAATGCGACGTAGATGGTTTAGCTTCAAATTCATGCGAAACAAGTGGTTTAGCATCAAATAATTGTGATGTACATGATTTACCTTCAACTGCATGCGAAAAAAATCGAGTTAGCTTCAAATGCATGCGAAACACATGACTTAGCTTGAAATCAATGCGAAGTAGATGGCTTATCTTCAAATACATGCGAAACACATGATTTAGCTTCAAATACTTGCGATAGAAGTGATATAGCTTCAAATGAATGCGAAACAAACGAGTTAGCTTCTAATCTATGCGAAACACGTGATTTTGCTTCAAATCAATGCGAACTAGAAGGCTGATCTTCGAATCCATGCGAAACAAATGGTTTAGTTTCAAATACTTGTGATATGCGTGATTTTGATTCAACAGCAAGCGAATCAAACGAGTTAGCTTCGAATCAATGCTAAATGCATGATTTAGCTTCAAACCAATGCGATGTAGAAGGCTTAGCTTCAAATCCATGCTAAACGATCGATTTAGCTTCAAATGCTTGCGATATAAGTGATATAGTTTCAAATGCAGGCGAAACAAACGAGTTAGCTTCAAATCCAAGCGAAACACATGATTTAGGTACAAAACAAATGGTTTTCCTTCAAATACTTGTGATATACATGATTAAGCTTCAAATGCAGGCGAAACAAACGAGTGAGCTTCAAATCCATGCGAAACACATGATTTAGCATCAAATCAATGCGAAGTATAAGGCTAACCTTCAAAACCTTGCAAACCGAATGATTTGGTTTCAAATACTTGCGAATATAAGTGATATAGCTTCAACTGCATGCGAAACAGACGAGTTATCTTCAAATCCATGCGAAACACATGATTTAGCTTCAAATCAATGCGATGTAGAAGGCTTAGCTACAAATACATGAGAAACAAATGATTTATATTCGGATAATTGCGATATAAGTGATATAGCTTCAAATGCAGGCAATACAAACGGGTTAGCTTAAAATCCATGCGAAACGCATGATTTAGCTATAAATTCATGCGAAGTAGAAGGCTTAGCTTCAAAACCATGCGAAAAGAAAGGTTTTGCTTCAAATACATGCGAATATAAGTGATATAGCTTCAAATGCAGGCAAAACAAACGGGTTAGCTTAAAATCCATGCGATACGCATGATTTAGCTTCAAATCAATGCGATGTAGAAGGCTTAGCTACAAATACATGAGAAACAAATGATTTACCTTCAGATAATAACGATATAAGTGATATAGCTTCAAGTGCAGGCGAAACAAACGAGTTAGCTTCAAATCCATGCGAAACACATGATTTAGCTTCAAATCAATGCGAAGTAGTAGGCTTTGCATCAAATCCATGGGAATCAAATGGTTTAGCTTCAAATACTTGTGATATACATGATTTAGCTTCAACTGCATGCGAATCAATCGAGTTAGGTTCAAATGCATGCGAAACACATGATTTAGCTTGAAATCAATGCGAAGTAGAAGGCTTATCTTCAAATACATGCGAAACACATGATTTAGCTTCAAATACTTGCGATAGAAGTGATATAGTTTCAAATGAATGCGAAACAAACGAGTTAGCTTCTAATCTATGCGAAACACGTGATTTAGCTTCAAATCAATGCGAACTAGAATGCAGATCTTCGAATCCATGCGAAACAAATGGTTTAGTTTCAAATCCATGCGAAATGCATGATTTAGCTTCAAATCAATGCGAAGTAGAAGGCTTACTTTCGAATCCATGCGAAAGAAATGCTTTAACTTCAAATACCTATGATATACATGATTTAGCATCAAATGCAGGCGAAATACATGATTCAGCTTCAAATTCATTCGTAACACATGGTTTAGCTTAATATTCATGCGTAGCAAATGGTTCAGCTGCAAATACTTGTGATATACATGATTTAGCTTCAACTGCATGTGAAACAAACATGTTCGCTTCAAATTCAAGCGAAACACATGATACAGCTTCAAATCAATGCGAAGAAGAAGGCTTAGTTACAAATGCATGCGAAACAAATGGTTCAGCTTCAAATATTTGTGATATACGTGATTCGGATTCAAATGCAGGCGAAACAAACAAGTTAGCTTTAAATCCATGCTGATCACATGATTTAACTCCAAATCAATGCGAAGTAAAAGGCTTAGCAGCAAATCCATGGGAATAAAAAATTGTTTAGCTTCAAATACTTGTGATATACATGATTTAGCTTCAAATGCACGCGACACAAACGGGTTAGCTTCAAAACCATGCGAAACACATGATTTAGCTTCAAATCAATGCGATGTAGAAGGCTTAGCTACAAATACATGAGAAACAAATGATTTATATTCGGATAATTGCGATATAAGTGATATAGCTTCAAATGTAGGCAAAACAAACGGGTTAGCTTAAAATCCATCCGAAACGCATGATTTAGCTTCAAATCAATGCGATGTAGAAGGCTTAGCTACAAATACACGAGACACAAATGATTTGACTTCAAATACTTGTGAATATAAGTGATATAGTTTCAAATGCATGCGAAATAAACGAGTTATCTTCAAAACCATGCGAAACACATGATTTAGCATCAAATCAATGCGAAGTAGAAGGCTTAAATTCAAAACCTTGCAAACCGAATGATTTGGCTTCAAATACTTGCGAATATAAGTGATATAGCTTCAACTGCATGCGAAACAGACGAGTTATCTTCAAATTCATGCGAAACACATGATTTAGCTTCAAATCAATGCGAAGTTAAAGGCTTAGCTTCAAATCAATGCAAAACAAATGATTTACCTTCAAATACTTGCGATATAAGTGATATAGCTTCAAATGCAGGCGGAATAATCAGTTAGCTTCAAATTCATGCGAAACACATGATTTAGCTTCAAACCAATGCGAAGTTAAAGGCTTAGCTTCAAATCCATGCGAAACAAATTGTTTAGCTTCCAATACTTGTGATATACATGATTTAGCTTCAACTGCATACCAAACAACGAGTTAGCTGCAAATCTAAGGGAAACACATGATTTAGCTGCAAATCCATGCGAAACAAATGGTTCAGCTCCAAATATTTGCGATATACATGATTTAGATTCAAATGCAGGCGAAACAAACGAGTTAGCTTTAAATCCATGCGGATCACATGATTTAGGTCCAAATCAAGGCGAAGTAGAAGGCTTAGCTCCGAATCCAATGGTTCAGCTTCAAATACTTGTGATATATACGATTTAGCTTCAAATGCATGCGAAACATACGAGTTAGCTTCAAATCCATGCGAAACACATGATTTAGCTTCAAATAAATGCGAAGTAGCATGCTTAGCTTCAAAACGATGCGAATCAAATGGTTTAGCTTCAAATACTTGTGATATACACGATTTAGATTCAAATGCATGCGAATCAAACGAGTTAGCTTCAAATCCAAGCGAAAAACATGATATAGCTTCCCATTCATGCGAACCACCTGGTTTAGCATCATATTCTTCGGAAACAGATGGTTTCGATTCAGATAATTTTGATGAACGAGACATAGCTTCAACTGCATTCGAGTCCAACGAGTTAGCTCCAAATCCAAGGAAAACACATGAATTAACTTCAAATCAATGCGAAGTAGTAGGCTTAGCTTCAAATCCATGCGAAACGAATGATTTGGCTTGAAATTCTTGCGAATATAAGTGATATAGATTCAACTGCAAGCGAAACAAACGAGTAATGTTCAAATCCATGCAAAACATATGACATAGCTTCAAATTCATGCGAAGTAGATGGCTTAGCATCAAATCAGTGCGAACCGAATGGTTTAACTACAAATACTTGCGAATATAAGTGATATAGCTTCATAGGCAGGTGAAACAATTGAGTTAGCTTCAAATCTCTGTGAATGACATGATTGAGCTTCTAATCGAAGCGAAGTAGTAGGCTTAGCTTCAAATCCACGCGGAACGTCTGGATTAGCTTCAAATACTTGCGAATATATGTGATATAGCTTCAAATGCAGGAGAAACAAACGAGTTAGCTTCAAATCCAAGCGAAAGACATGATTTAACTTCAAATCAATGCGAAGTAGAAGGCTTAGCTTCAAATTCTTGCCAAACAAATGGTTTAGCTTCAAAATCTTGTGATACACATGATTTAGCTTCAACTGCGTGCGAAACAAACGAGTTAGCTTCAAATACAAGCGAATCAAATGGTTTAGCTTCAAATCCATGCGAAACAAATGGTTTGGGTTCAAATACTTGTGATATACATGTCTGAGCTTCATCTATATGCGAAACAAACGAGTTAGCTTCAAATCCAAGCGAAACACATGATTTAGCTATAAATTCATGCGAAGTAGAAGGCTTAGCTTCAAAACCATGCGAAAAGAAAGGTTTTGCTTCAAATACATGCGAATATAAGTGATATAGCTTCAAATGCAGGCAAAACAAACGGGTTAGCTTAAAATCCATGCGAAACGCATGATTTAGCTTCAAATCAATGCGATGTAGAAGGCTTAGCTACAAATACACGAGAAACAAATGATTTATCTTCAGATAATAGCGATATAAGTGATATTGCTTCAAGTGCAGGCGAAACAATCGAGTTAGCTAAATATCAATGTGAACTAGAAGGATTATCTTCAAATCCATGCGAAACAAATGGTATAGCTTCAAATACTTGTGATATACATGATTTAGTTTCAAATGCAGCTGAAACGAACGAGTGAGGTTCAAATCCATGCGAGTCACATGATTTTGCTTCAAATCAATGGGAAGTGGAAGGCATAGTTTCAAATCCATGCGAAACAAATGATTTAGCTTCAAATACTTGCAATATATGTGATATAGCTTCAAATGCAGGCGGAACAAACAGTTAGATTCAAATCCGAGCGGAACATATGATTTAGCATCAAATCAATGGGAAGTAGAAGGCTCAGCTTTAAATCCGAGCGAAACACATGATTTAGATTGAAATACTTGCGATATAAATGTAATAACTTCAAATGCAGACGAACGAACGAGTTATCATCAAATTAATGCGAAACACATGATTTAGCTTCAAATCAATGCGAGACACATGATTTAGATTCAAATCAAAGCGAAGTAGATGGCTTATCTTCAAATCCAAGCGGAACACTTGATTTAGATTCGAATCAATGCGAAGTAGAAGGCTTAGCTTCAGATCCATGCGAAACAAATGGTTTAGCTTCAAATACTTGTGATATACATGAATTAGCTTCAAATTCAGGCGAAACAAACGAGTTAACTACAAATCCTTTCGAAACACATGATTTAGCTTCAAATCAATGCGAAGAAGACGGCTGATCTTCGAATCTATGCGAAACAAATGGTTTAACTTCAAATACTTGTCATATACATGATTTAGCTTCAAATGCAGGCGAAACAAACGAGTTAGCTTCAAATCCATGCGAACCACATGATTTAGCTTTAAATCAATGCGAAGTAGAAGGCTTATCTTCGAATCCATACGAAACAAATGGTTTAGCTTCAAATACTTGTGATAAACATCATTTAGCTTCAACTGCATGCGAAACAAACGAGTTAGCTTCAAATCCATGCCAAACACATGACATAGCTTCAAATCAATACGAAGTAGAAGGCTTATCTTCGAATAATTGCGAAACTAATGGTTTAGCTTCAAATACCTGTGATATACATGATATAGCTTCAACTGCATGCGAAACGAACGAGTTAGCTTCAAATCCAAGCGAATCACATGATTTAGCTTCAAATCAATGCGATGTAGAAGGCTGATCACAGAATCCACTCGAAACAGATTGTTTAGCTTCAAATCCATGCGAAACACATGATTTTGCTTTAAATCAATGCGAAGTAGAAGGCTTATCTTCGAATCCATGCGAAACAAATTGTTTAGCTTCAAATACTTGTGATATACATGATTTACATTCAACAGCATGCGAAACAAACGAGTTAGCCTCAAATCCAAATGAAACACATGATTTAGCATCAAATCAATGCGAAGTAGAAGGCTTATCTTCGAATCCATGCGAAACAAATGGTTTAGCTTCAAATACTTGTGATATACATGATTTAGCTTCAAATGCAGGCGAAACAAACGAGTTAGCTTCAAATCCATGCGAACCACATGATTTAGCTTCAAATCAATGCGAAGTAGAAAGCTTAGTTTCAAATCCATGCGAATGAAATGGTTTAGCCTCATATACATGTATTATACAAGATTTAGCTTCAACTGCTTGAAGAAACAAACGAGTTAGCTTCAAATACAAGCGAAACACATGATTTAGCTTCAAATACTTGCGAACATAAGTGATATAGCTTCAACTGCATGCGAAACAAACGAGTTAGCTTCAAATCCATGCACAACACATGATTTAGCTTAATAATCATGCGAAGCAAATGGTTTAGCTTCAAATACTTGTGATATACATAATTTAGCTTCCACTGCATGCGAAGCAAGCGAGTTAGCTTCAAATGCAAGCGAAACACATGATTTAGCTTCAAGTCCATGCGAAGTAGAAGGCTTATCTTCAAATCCATGCGAAACACATGATTTAACTTCAAATACTTGCGATATAAATGATTTAGCTGCAACTGGAAGCGTAGCAAGCGCGTTAGCTTCAAATCCATGCGAAACCCATGATTTCTCTTCAAATCAATGCGGAATAGAAGATATAGCTTCAAATGCCTGCGAAACACATGATTTAGATTCAAATCAATGCGAAGAAGAAGGTTTAGCTTGGAATCTATGCGAAACAAATGATTTAGCTTCTAATACTTGCAAAATAAATGATTTAGATTCAACTGCATGCGAAACAAACGAGTTAGCTTCAAATCCATGCGAAACACACGATTTAACTTCAAATCAATGCGAAGTAGAAGGCTTATCTACAAATCCATGCGAATCAAATGCTTTATCTTCATATACTTGTGAAATACATGATTTAGTTCAAATGCTGGCGAAACAAACGAGTGAGGTTCAAATCCATGCGAATCGCATGATTTAGCTTCAAATCAATGCGAAGTAGAAGCTTCAAATACATGAGCAACAAATGGTTCAGCTTCAAATACTTGTGACATACATGATTTAGCTTCAACAGCATGCGAAACAAGAGATTTAGCTTCAACTCAATGCGAAGTACAAGGTTTAGCTTCAAATCCATGCGAAACAAATGATTTAGCTCCAAATACTTGCGATATATATGATTTAGCTGCAACAGGAAGCGAAACAAGCGAGTTAGCTTCAAACCCATGCGAAACCCATGATTTCTCTTCGAATCACTGCGGAATAGAAGATATAGCTTCAAATGCATGCGAAACACCTGATTTAGCTTCAAATCAATGCGAAGTGGAAGGTTTAGCTTCGAATCCATTCGAAACAAATGATTTTGCTTCTACTACTTACGATATAAATGATTTAGCTTCCACTGGAAGCGAAGCAAACGAGTTAGCTTCAAATCCATGCGAAACAAACGATTTAGCTTGAAATACTTGCGACATAAACGATATAGCTTCAAATGCATGCGAAGCAAACGAGTTAGCTTCACATTCATTCGAAACACATGATTTAGCATCAAATCAATGCGATGTAGAAGGTTTAGCTTCAAGTCAATGGGAAACAAATGATTTAGCTCCAAATACTTGTGATGTGCATGATTTAGCTTCAAATGCAAGCGAAACGAACGAGTTAGCGTCAAATCCATGCGAAACACATGATTTTGCTTCTTATCAATGCGAAGTAGAAGGCTGATCTTCGTATCCTTGCGAAACAAATGGTTTAGCTTCAAATACTTGTGATATACATGATTTAGCTTCAACAGCATGCAAAACTAACGAGTTAGCTTCAAATCCATGCGAAACACATGATTTAGATTCAAATCAAAGCGATGTAGACGGCTTATTTGAAATCCTATCACAACACTTGATTTAGCTTCGAATCAATGCGAAGTAGAAGGCTTGGCTTCAAATCCATGCGAAACAAATGGTTTAGATTCAAATATTTGTTTTATACATGATTTAGCTTCAACTGCATGCGAAACCAACGAGTTAGCTTCAAATCCAAGCGAAAGATATGATTTAGCTGCAAATCAATGCGAAGTAGAAGGCTTCGCATCAAATCCAAGCGAAATAAATGAGTTACCTTCAAATACTTGCGATATAAATGAAATAGATTGAAATGCATGCGAAACAAACGAGTTTGCTTCAAATCCAAGCAAAAAACATGATTTAGTATCAAGTCAAGGCGAAGTAGATGGCTTAGCTTCTAATCCATGCGAAACAAATGGTTTAGCTTCAAATACTTGTGATATATATGATTTATATTCAACAGCAAGCGAAACAAACGAGTTAGCTTCAAATCCAAGCGAAACACAACATTTATATTCAAATCAATGCGAAGTAGAAGGAATAGCTTCAAATCCATGCGAATCAACCGGTTTAGCTTCAAGCACTTGTGATATTCATGATTTCGCTTCAACTGCATGCGAAACAAACGAGCTAGCTTCAAATCCATGCGAAGTAGAAGGCTGATATTCGAATCCATGCGAAACAAATGGTTTTGCTTGAAATACTTGTGATATACATAATTTAGCTTCAACTGCATGCGAAGCAAGCGAGTTAGCTTCAAATACAAGCGGAATACATGATTTAGCTCAAATCAATGCGATGTAGAAGGCTTAGCTTCAAATCCATGCGAAACAAATTGTTTAGCTTCAAATACTTGTGATATACATGATTTAGCTTCAACTGCATGCCAAACAACGAGTTAGCTGCAAATCGAAGCGAAACACATGATTTAGCTTCAAATCAATGCCAAGTAGATGGCTTATCTTCAAATCCAGGCGAAGAAAATGATATTCCTTCAAATACTTGCGGTTTAAATGAAATAGCTTCAAATGCAGTCGAAATAAACGAGTTAGCTTTAAATCCATGCGAAACACATGATTTAGCTTCAAATCAATGCGAGACACATGATTTAGATTAATATCAAAGCCAAGTAGATGGCTTATCTTCAAATCCTAGCGGAACACTTGATTTAGCTTCGAATCAATGCGAAGTAGAAGGCTTAGCTTCAGATCCATGCGACACAAATGGTTGAGTTTCAAATACTTGTTTTGTACATGATTTAGCTTCAACAGCATGCGAAACCAGCGAGTTAGCTTCAAATCCAAGCGAAAGATATGATTTAGCTTCAAATCAATGCGAAGTAGAAGGCTTCGCTTCAAATCCAAGAGAAATAAATGAGTTACCTTCAAATACTTGTGATATAAATGAAATAGATTGAAATGCATGCGAAACAAACGAGTTTGCTTCAAATCCAAGCGAAACACATGATTCAGCTTCAAATCAATGCGAAGTAGAAGGCACAGTTTCAAATCCATGCGAAACAAATAGTTCAGCTTCAAATACTTGTGATACTCATGATTTAGCTTCAACTGCATGCGAAACCAAACGAATTAGCTTCAAATCCTTTCGATACACATGATTTAGCTTCAAATTCATTCGAAACACATAGTTTAGCTTAATAATCATGCCAATCAAATGGTTCAGCTTCAAATACTTATGATATACATGCTTTAGCTTCACATGCAGGCGAAACAAACGAGTTAGCTTTAAATCCATGCGAAACACATGATTTAGCTTCAAATCACTGCGAGACACATGATTTAGATTACAATCAAAGCGAAGTAGACGGCTTATTTGAAATCCTATCGGAACACTTGATTTAGCTTCGAATAAATGCGAAGTAGAAGGCTTGGCTTCAAATCCATGCGAAACAAAAGGTTTAGATTCAAATATTTGTTTTATACATGATTTAGCTTCAATTGCATGCGAAATCAACGAGTTAGCTTCAAATCCAAGCGAAAGATATGATTTAGCTGCCAATCAGTGCGAAGTAGAAGGCTTCGCATCAAATCCAAGCGAAATAAATGAGTTACCTTCAAATACTTGCGATATAAATGAAATAGATTGAAATGCATGCGAAACAAACGAGTTTGCTTCAAATCCAAGCGAAAAACATGATTTAGTATCAAGTCAACGCGAAGTAGAAGGCTTAGCTTCTAATCCATGCGAAACAAATGGTTTAGCTTCAAATACTTGTGATATATATGATTTATATTCAACAGCAAGCGAAACAAACGAGTTAGCTTCAAATCCAAGCGAAACACAACATTTATATTCACATCAATGCGAAGTAGAAGGAATAGCTTCAAATCCATGCGAATCAACCGGTTTAGCTTCAAGCACTTGTGATATTCATGATTTCGCTTCAACTGCATGCGAAACAAACGAGCTGGCTTCAAATCCATGCGAAGTAGAAGGCTGATATTCGAACCCATGCGAAACAAATGGTTTTGCTTCAAATACTTGTGATATACATAATTTAGCTTCAACTGCATGCGAAGCAAGCGAGTAAGCTTCAAATACAAGCGGAATACATGATTTAGCTCAAATCAATGCGATGTAGAAGGCTTAGCTTCAAATCCATGCGAAACAAATTGTTTAGCTTCAAATACTTGTGATATACATGATTTAGCTTCAACTGCATGCCAAACAACGAGTTAGCTGCAAATCGAAGCGAAACACATGATTTAGCTTCAAATCAATGCCAAGTAGATGGCTTATCTTCAAATCCAGGCGAAGAAAATGATATTCCTTCAAATACTTGCGGTTTAAATGAAATAGCTTCAAATGCAGTCGAAACAAACGAGTTAGCTTTAAATCCATGCGAAACACATGATTTAGCTTCAAATCAATGCGAGACACATGATTTAGATTAATATCAAAGCGAAGTAGATGGCTTATCTTCAAATCCTAGCGGAACACTTTATTTAGCTTCGAATCAATGCGAAGTAGAAGGCTTAGCTTCAGATCCATGCGAAACAAATGGTTGAGATTCAAATACTTGTTTTGTACATGATTTAGCTTCAACAGCATGCGAAACCAGCGAGTTAGCTTCAAATCCAAGCGAAAGATATGATTTAGCTTCAAATCAATGCGAAGTAGAAGGCTTCGCTTCAAATCCAACCGAAATAAATGAGTTACCTTCAAATACTTGTGATATAAATGAAATAGATTGAAATGCATGCGAAACAAACGAGTTTGCTTCAAATCCAAGCGAAAAACATGATTTAGTATCAAGTCAACCCGAAGTAGAAGGCTTAGCTTCTAATCCATGCGCAACAAATGGTTTAGCTTCAAATACTTGTGATATACATGATTTATATTCAACAGCAAGCGAAACAAACGAGTTAGCTTCAAATCCAAGCGAAACACATCATTTATATTCACATCAATGCGAAGTAGAAGGAATAGCTTCAAATCCATGCCAATCAAACGGTTTAGCTTCAAATACTTGTGTTATTCTTGATTTAGATTCAAGTGCTTACGAAACAAACGAGTTAGCTTCAAATCCATGCGAAACATATGATTTAACTGCAAATCAATGCGAAGTAGAAGGCTGATCTTCGAATCCATGCGAAACAAATGGTTTAGCTTCAAATACTTGTGATATACATGATTCAGGTTGAACTGCATGCGAAACAAACGAGTTAGCTTCAAATACAAGCGAAACACATGATTCAGCATCAAATCAATGCGAAGTAGAAGGCACAGTTTCAAATCCATGCGAAACAAATGGTTCAGCTTCAAATACTTGTGATACTCATGATTTAGCTTCAACTGCATGCGAAACCAAACGAATTAGCTTCAAATCCTTTCGATACACATGATTTAGCTTCAAATTCATTCGAAACACATAGTTTAGCTTAATAATCATGCCAATCAAATGGTTCAGCTTCAAATACTTATGATATACATGCTTTAGCTTCAAATGCAGACGAAACAAACGAGTTACCTACAAATCCTTTCGAAACACATGATTTAGCTTCAAATCAATGCGAAGTAGACGGCTTAGCTTCAAATCCATGCGAAACAAATGGTATAGCTTCAAATACTTGTTTCATACATGATTTAGCTTCAACTGCATGCGAAACACATGATTTAGCTTCAAATCAATGCGAAGTAGAAGGCTTATCTTCGAATCCACACGAAACAGATTGTTTAGATTCAAATACTTGTGATACACATGATTCAGCTTCAACTGCAAGCGAAACAAACGAATTAGCTTCAAATACAAGCGAAACACATGATTCAGCTTCAAATCAAGGCGAAGTAGAAGGCTTAGTTTCAAATCCATGCGAAACAAATGGTTCTGCTTCAAATACTTGTGATACTCATGATTTAGCTTCATCTGCATGCGAAACCAACGACTTTGCTTCAAACTCAAGCGAAACACTTGTTTCAGCTTCAAATCAATGCGAAGTAGAAGGCATAGCTTCAAGTCCATGCGAATCAAATGGTTTAGTTTCAAATGCTGGTGATATACATGATTTAGCTTCAACTACATGAGAAATAAACGAGTTATCTTCAAATACAAGCGAAACACATGATTCAGCTTCAAATCAATGCGAAGTAGACGGCGTGGTTTCAAATCCATGCGTAACAAATGGTTCAGCTTCAAATACTTGTGATATACATGATTTATATTCAACAGCAAGCGAAACAAACGAGTTAGCTTCAAATCCAAGCGAAACACTTGATTTAGCTTCAAATTCATTCGAAGCACATGCTTAATATTCATGCGAAACATATGGTTCAGCTTCAAATACTTGTGATATTCATGACTTAGCTTCAACTGCATGCGAAACAAACGAGTTAGCTTCAAATCCATGCGAAACACACGATTTAGCTTCAAATCTATGCGAAATAGAAGGCTGATCATCGAATCCATGCGAAACAAATGTATTAGCTTCAAATATGTGTGATATACATGATTTTGCTTCAAATGCAGTAGAAACAAACGAGTTAGCTTCAAATCCACACGAAATACATGATTTAGCTTCAAATCAATGCGAAGTATAAGGCTTATCTTCAAATCCATGCGAAACTAATGGTTTAGCTTCAAATACTTGCGATATACATGATTTAGCTTCAACTGCATGCGAAACGAACGAGTTAGCTTCAAATCCAAGCGAAACACGTGATTTAACGTGAAATCAATACGAAGAAGAAGGCTTATCTACAAATACATGCGAAACAAATTGTTTAGCTTCCAATACTTGTGATATACATGATTTAGCTTCAACTGCATGCCAAACAACGAGTTAGCTGCAAATCCAAGGGAAACACATGATGTAGCTTCAAATCCAAGCGAAAGATATGATTTAGCTTCAAATCAATGCGAAGTAGAAGGCTTCGCTTCAAATCAAAGCGAAATAAATGAGTTACCTTCAAATACTTGTGATATAAATGAAATAGATTGAAATGCATGCGAAACAAACGAGTTTGCTTCAAATCCAAGCGAAAAACATGATTTAGTATCAAGTCAACCCGAAGTAGAAGGCTTAGCTTCTAATCCATGCGAAACAAATGGTTTAGCTTCAAATACTTGTGATATACATGATTTATATTCAACAGCAAGCGAAACAAACGAGTTAGCTTCAAATCCAAGCGAAACACATCATTTATATTCACATCAATGCGAAGTAGAAGAATAGCTTCAAATCCATGCCAATCAAACGGTTTAGCTTCAAATACTTGTGTATTCTTGATTTAGATTCAAGTGCTTACGAAACAAACGAGTTAGCTTCAAATCCATGCGAAAACATATGATTTAACTCCAAATCAATGCGAAGTAGAAGGCTGATCTTCGAATCCATGCGAAACAAATGGTTTAGCTTCAAATACTTGTGATATACATGATTCAGGTTCAACTGCATGCGAAACAAACGAGTTAGCTTCAAATACAAGCGAAACACATGATTCAGCTTCAAATCAATGCGAAGTAGAAGGCACAGTTTCAAATCCATGCGAAACAAATGGTTCAGCTTCAAATACTTGTGATACTCATGATTTAGCTTCAACTGCATGCGAAACCAAACGAATTAGCTTCAAATCCTTTCGATACACATGATTTAGCTTCAAATTCATTCGAAACACATAGTTTAGCTTAATAATCATGCCAATCAAATGGTTCAGCTTCAAATACTTATGATATACATGCTTTAGCTTCAAATGCAGACGAAACAAACGAGTTACCTACAAATCCTTTCGAAACACATGATTTTGCTTCAAATCAATGCGAAGTAGAAGGCTTAGCTTCAAATCCATGCGAAACAAATGGTATAGCTTCAAATACTTGTTTCATACATGATTTAGCTTCAACTGCATGCGAAACACATGATTTAGCTTCAAATCAATACGAAGTAGAAGGCTTATCTTCGAATCCACACGAAACAGATTGTTTAGCTTCAAATACTTGTGATACACATGATTCAGCTTCAACTGCAAGCGAAACAAACGAATTAGCTTCAAATACAAGCGAAACACATGATTCAGCTACAAATCAAGGCGAAGTAGAAGGCTTAGTTTCAAATCCATGCGAAACAAATGGTTCTGCTTCAAATACTTGTGATACTCATGATTTAGCTTCATCTGCATGCGAAACCAACGACTTTGCTTCAATTCAAGCGAAACACTTGTTTCAGCTTCAAATCAATGCGAAGTAGAAGGCACAGCTTCAAGTCCATGCGAATCAAATGGTTTAGTTTCAAATGCTTGTGATATACATGATTTTAGCTTCAACTACATGAGAAACAAACGAGTTATCTTCAAATACAAGCGAAACACATGATTCAGCTTCAAATCAATGCGAAGTAGACGGCGTGGTTTCAAATCCATGCGTAACAAATGGTTCAGCTTCAAATACTTGTGATATACATGATTTATATTCAACAGCAAGCGAAAGAAACGAGTTAGCTTCAAATCCAAGCGAAACACTTGATTTAGCTTCAAATTCATTCGAAGCACATGCTTAATATTCATGCGAAGTTCAGCTTCAAATACTTGTGATATTCATGACTTAGCTTCAACTGCATGCGAAACAAACGAGTTAGCTTCAAATCCAAGCGAAACACGTGATTTAACGTCAAATCAATACGAAGAAGAAGGCTTATCTACAAATACATGCGAAACAAATTGTTTAGCTTCCAATACTTGTGATATACATGATTTAGCTTCAACTGCATGCCAAACAACAAGTTAGCTGCAAATCCAAGGGAAACACATGATGTAGCATCAAATCCATGCGAAACAAATGGTTCAACTTCAGATACTTGCGATATAAGTGATATAGTTTCAAATGCAGACGAAACAAATGAGTTAGCTTCAAATCCATGCGAAACACATGGTTTAGCTTGAAATCAATGCGAAGTAGAAGGCTTAGCTTCAAATCCATGCGGACTGAATGAATAAGTTTCAAATACTTGTGATATACAAGACTGAGCTTCAACTGCATGCGAAACAAACGAGTTAGCTTCAAATCCAATCGAAACACATAATTTAGCTTCAAATCCATGCGAAACACATAATGTAGCATCAAAACAATGAGAAGTAGAAGGCTTAGCTTCAAATCCATGCGAAACGAATGGTTTAGATTCAAATACTTGTGACATTCATAATTAAGCTTCAACTGAATGCGAAGCAAGCGAGTTAGCTTCAAATACAAGCGAAATACATGATTTAGCTCAAATCAATGCGATGTAGGAGGCTTATCTTCAAATCCATGCGAAACAAATGGTTTAGCTTCAAATACTTGTGATATACACAATTTAGCTTCAACTGCATGCGTTGCAATCGAGTTAGCATCAAATACAAGCGAAACACATGATTTAGCTTCAAATCAATGCGAAGTAGATGACTTAACTTCAAATCCAGGCGAAGAAAATGATTTTCCTTCAAATACTTGCGGTTTAAATGAAATAGCTTCAAATGCAGGCGAAACAAACGAGTTAGCTTTAAATCCATGCGAAACACATGATTTAGCTTCAAATCAATGCGAGACACATGATTTAGATTCAAATCAAAGCGAAGTAGACGGCTTATTTGAAATCCTATCGGAACACTTGATTTAGCTTCGAATCAATGCGAAGTAGAAGGCTTGGCTTCAAATCCATGCGAAACAAATGGTTTAGATTCAAATATTTGTTTTATACATGATTTAGCTTCAACTGCATGCGAAACCAAGGAGTTAGCTTCAAATCCAAGCGAAAGATATGATTTAGCTGCAAATCAATGCGAAGTAGAAGGCTTCGCATCAAATCCAAGCGAAATAAATGAGTTACCTTCAAATACTTGCGATATAAATGAAATAGATTGAAATGCATGCGAAACAAACGAGTTTGCTTCAAATCCAAGCGAAAAACATGATTTAGTATCAAGTCAACCCGAAGTAGAAGGCTTACCTTCTAATCCATGCGAAACAAATGGTTTAGCTTCAAATACTTGTGATATACATGATTTATATTCAACAGCAAGCGAAACAAACGAGTTAGCTTCAAATCCAAGCGAAACACATCATTTATATTCACATCAATGCGAAGTAGAAGGAATAGCTTCAAATCCATGCGAATCAACTGGTTTAGCTTCAAGCACTTGTGATATTCATGATTTCGCTTCAACTGCATGCGAAACAAACGAGCTAGCTTCAAATCCATGCGAAGTAGAAGGCTGATATTCGAATCCATGCGAAACAAATGGTTTAGCTTCAAATACTTGTGATATACATGATTTAGCTTCAACTGCATGCCAAACAACGAGTTAGCTGCAAATCGAAGCGAAACACATGATTTAGCTTCAAATCAATGCCAAGTAGATGGCTTATCTTCAAATCCAGGCGAAGAAAATGATATTCCTTCAAATACTTGCGGTTTAAATGAAATAGCTTCAAATGCAGTCGAAATAAACGAGTTAGCTTTAAATCCATGCGAAACACATGATTTAGCTTCAAATCAATGCGAGACACATGATTTAGATTAATATCAAAGCGAAGTAGATGGCTTATCTTCAAATCCTAGCGGAACGCTTGATTTAGCTTCGAATCAATGCGAAGTAGAAGGCTTAGCTTCAGATCCATGCGAAACAAATGGTTGAGATTCAAATACTTGTTTTGTACATGATTTAGCTTCAACAGCATGCGAAACCAGCGAGTTAGCTTCAAATCCAAGCGAAAGATATGATTTAGCTTCAAATCAATGCGAAGTAGAAGGCTTCGCTTCAAATCCAAGCGAAATAAATGAGTTACCTTCAAATACTTGTGATATAAATGAAATAGATTGAAATGCATGCGAAACAAACGAGTTTGCTTCAAATCCAAGCGAAAAACATGATTTAGTATCAAGTCAACCGGAAGTAGAAGGCTTAGCTTCTAATCCATGCGAAACAAATGGTTTAGCTTCAAATACTTGTGATATACATGATTTACATTCAACAGCATGCGAAACAAACGATTTAGCCTCAAATCCAAACGAAACACGTGATTTAGCATCAAATCAATGCGAAGTAGAAGGCTTAACTTCGAATCCATGCCAATCAAACGGTTTAGCTTCAAATGCTTGTAATATACATGATTTAGCTTCAACAGCATGCGAAACAAACGTGTTAACTTCAAATCCATACGAAACACATGATTTAGCTTCAATTGAATGCGAGGTTGAAGGCTTATCTTCGAATCCATGCGAAACAAATGGTTTAGCTTCAAATCAGTGCGAAGTAGAAGGCTTAGCTTCAAATCCATGCGAATCAAATGTTTTAGCTTCAAATACTTGTGATATACATGATTTACATTCAACAGCAAGCGAAACAAACGAGTTAGCATCAAATCCATGCGAAACACTTGATTTATCATCAAATCAAGGCGAAGTAGAAGGCTTATCTTCGAATCTATGCGAAACAAGTGGTTTAGCTTCAAATACTTGTGATATACATGATTTAGCTTCAACTGCATGCGAAACCAACGAGTTAGCTGCAAATCCATGCAAAGCACATGATTTAGACTCAAATCAATGCGAAGTAGAAGGCTTAGCCTCAAATCCATGCGGAACGAATGATTGACAATCAAATGCTTGCGAATATAAGTGATATAGCTTCAAATGCTGGCGAAACAAACGAGTTAGCTTCAAATCCATGCAAAACACATGATTTAGATTCAAATCAATGCGAAGTAGAAGGCTTAGCTTCAAATCCAAGCGAAACACATGATATAGCATATAAATACATGAGAAGCAAATGATTTATCTCCAGATAATTGCGGTATAAGTGATACAGATTCAAATGCAGGCGAAACAACCGAGTTAGTTTCAAATCCATGCGAAAAACATGATTTAGCTTCAAATCAATGCGATGTAGAAGGCTTATCTTCAAATCCATGCGTAACAAATGGTTTAGCTTCAAATACTTGTGATATACATGATTTAGCTTCAACTGCATGCCAAACAAACGTGCTAGCTTCAAATCCATGCGATACACATGATTTAGCTTCAAATCAATGCGAAGTAGAAGGCTTGTCTTCGAATCCATGCAAAACAAATGGTTTAGGTTCAAATACTTGTGATATACTTGATTTAGATTCAAATGCAGGCGAAACAACCGAGTTAGATTCAAATCCGTGCGAAACTCGTGATTTAGCTTAATATTCATGCGAAGCAAATGGTTTATCTTCAAATACTTGTGATATACATAATTTAGCTTCCACTGCATGCGGAGCAAGCGAGGTAGCTGCAAATGCAAGCGAAGCACATGATTTAGCTCAAATCAATGCGATGTAGAAGGTTGAGCTTCAAATCCATGCGAAACAAATGATTTAGCTTCAAACAATTGCGATATAAGTGATATAGCTTCAAATGCAGACGAAACAAATGTGTTGGCTTCAAATCCAAGCGAAACACATGATTTAACTTCAAATCAATGCGATATAGAAGGTTTAGCTTCAAATCCAAGCCATACACATGATTTCGCTTCAAATCAATGCGAAGTAGAAGGCTTATCTTCGAATCCATGCGAAACAAATGGTTTAGCTTCAAATACCTGTGATATACATGAGTTAGCATCAAATTCAGGCGAAATAAACGAGTTAGCTTCAAATTCATGCGAAACACATGATATAGTTTCAAATTCATGAGAAACACATGGTTCAGCTTAATATTCATGCGAAACAGATGGTTTAGATTCAGATACTTGTGATAAACATGATTTAGCTTCAACTGCATGCGAATCAAACGAGTTAGCTGCAAATCCATGCAAAGCACATGATTTAGCCTCAAATCAATGCGAAGTAGAAGGCTTAGGTTCAAATCCATGCGAAACGAATAATTGACATTCAAATACTTGCGAATATGTGTGATATAGCTTCAAATGCTGGCGAAACAAACGAATTAGCTTCAAATCCATGCAAAACACATGATTTAGATTCAAATCAATGCGAAGTAGAAGGCTTAGCTTCAAATCCATGCGAAACGAATGGTTTAACTACCAATACTTGCGAATATATGTGATATAGCTTCATATGCAGGTGAAACAATAGAGTTAGCTTCTAATCTCTGTGAATGACATGATTGAGCTTCAAATCGAAGCGAAGTAGAAGGCTTAGCTTCAAATCCATGGGAAACGTATGGTTTAGCTTCAAATACTTGCGAATATAAGTGATATAGCTTCAAATGCAGGAGAAACAAACGAGTTAGCTTCAAATCCATGCGAAACACATGATTTAGCTTCAAATACTTGCGATAGAAGTGATATAGCTTCAAATGAATGCGAAACAAACGAGTTAGCTTCTAATCTATGCGAAACACGTGATTCAGCTTCAAATCAATGCGAACTAGAAGGCAGATCGAAACCATGCGAAACAAATGGTTTAGTTTCAAATACTTGTGATATGCGTGATTTTGCTTCAACAGCAAGCGAATCAAACGAGTTAGCTTCGAATCCATGCGATACACATGATTTAGCTTCAAATCAATGCGAAGTAGAAGGCTTATCTTCGAATCCATACAAAACAAAGTGATATAGATTCAAATGCAGACGAAACAAATGAGTTGTCTTCAAATCCATGCGATTCACGTGATTTAGCTTCAAATCAATGCGCAGTAGGAGGCTTGTCTACGAATCCATGCAAAACAAATGGTATAGGTTCAAATACTTGTGATATACACGATTTAGCTTCAACTGCATGCGGAGCAAACGAGTTAGCTTCAAATCCAAGGGAAACAAATGATTTAACTTCAAATCAATGCGAAGTAGAAGGCTTAGCTTCAAATCCGTGCGAATCAAATGGTTTAGTTTCAAATGCTTGTGATATACATGATTTAGCTTCAACTACATACGAAAGAAACGAGTTATCTTCAAATACAAGCGAAACACATGATTCAGCTTCAAATCAATGCGAAGTAGACGGCGTGGTTTCAAATCCAAGCGTAACAAATGGTTCAGCTTCAAATACTTGTGATATACATGATTTAGCTTCAACTGCATGTGGAACAAACGAGTTAGCTTCAAATCCAAGCGAATCACATGATTTAGCTTCATATTAATGCGATGTTGATGGTTTAGCTTCAAACCCATGATAAACAAATGATTTAGCTTCAGATACTTACGATATAAGTGATCTAGCTTCAAATGCAGGCGAAAAAAACGAGTTAGCTTCTAATCTATGCGAAACACGTGATTTAGCTTCAAATCAATGCGAACTAGAAGACAGATCTTCGAATCCATGCGAAGCAAAGGTTTAGTTACAAATACTTGTGATATGCGTGATTTTGCTTCAACAGCAAGCGAATCAAACGAGTTAGCTTCGAATCCATGCGAAATGCATGATTTAACTTCAAATCAATGCGAAGTAGAAGGCTTAGCTTCAAATCCAGGCGAAACAAATGGTATAGCTTCAAATGCTTGTGATATACATGATTTAGCTTCAACTGCATGTGGAACAAACGAGTTAGCTTCAAATCCAAGCGAAACACATGATTTCGATTCAAATCAATGCGAAGTAGAAGGCTTAGCATCAAATCCATGGGAATCAAATGGTTTAGCATCAAATAATTGTGATGTACATGATTTACCTTCAACTGCATGTGAAACAATCGAGTTAGCTTCAAATGCATGCGAAACACATGATTTAGCTTGAAATCAATGCGAAGTAGAAGGCTTGTCTTCGAATCCATGCAAAACTAATGATTTAGGTTCAAATACTTGTGATATACATGATTTAGATTCAAATGCAGGCGAAACAACCGAGTTAGTTTCAAATCCGTGCGAAACTCGTGATTTAGCTTAATATTCATGCGAATCAAATGGTTTAGCTTCAAATAATTGTGATATACATAATTTAGCTTCTACTGCATGCGAAGCAAGCGAGTTAGCTTCAAATGCAAGCGAAACAAATGATTTAGCTCAAATCAATGCGAAGTAGAAGGCTTATCTTCGAATCCATGCGAAACAAATGGTTTAGCTTCAAATACCTGTGATATACATGATTTAGCATCAAATGCAGGCGAAGAAAACGAGTTAGCTTCAAATGCATGCGAAATAAATGATTTAGCTTCAAATTCATTCGTAACACATGGTTTAGCTTAATATTCATGCGTAGCAAATGGTTCAGCTGCAAATAGTTGTGATATACATGATTTACATTCAACTGCATGCGAAACAATCGAGTTAGCTTCAAACACATGCGAGACACATGATTTAGCTTCAAATCAATGCGAAGTAGAAGGTTTATCTTCAAATCCATGCGAATCAAATGATTTAGTTTCAAATAATTGTGATATACATGATTTAGCTTCAACTGCATGCGAAACAAACGAGTTAGTTTCAAATCCATGCGAAACACATGATTTAGCTTCAAATCATTACGAGGTAGATGGCTGATCTTCGAATCCATGCGAAACAAATGCTTGAGCTTGAAATACTTGTTTGATACATTATTTAGCTTCAATTACATGCGAAACAAACGAGTTAGCTTGAAGTCCAAGCGAAACACATGATTTAGCTTCAAATCAATGCGACGTAGAAGGCTGATCTTCGAATCCTTGCGAAACAAATGGTTTAGCTTCAAATACTTGTGATATACATGATTTCGATTCAACAGCATGCAAAACTAACGAGTTAGCTTCAAATCCATGCGAAACACATGATTTAGCTTCAAATCAATTCGAAGTAGAAGGATTATCTTCAAATCCATGCGAATCAAATGGTTTAGCTTGAAATACCTGTGATATACATGATTTATCTTCAACTGCATGCGAAACAAACGACATAGCTTTAAATCCATGCGAAACAGATGATTTAGATTAAAATCAATGCGAAGTAGAAGGCTTATTTTGAAATCCATGCGAATCAAATGGTTTAGCTTCAAATAATTGTGATAGACGTGATTTAGCTTCAACTGCATGCGATACAAACGAGTTTGCTTCAAATCCATGCGAAACACATGATTTAGTTTTAAATCAATACGAGGTAGATGGCTGATCTTCGAAGCCATGCGAAACAAATGGTTTAGATTCAAATACTTGTTTGATTCATTATCTAGCTTCAATTACATGCGAAACAAACGAGTTAGCTTGAAATGCAAGCGAAACACATGATTTAGCTTCAGATCAATGGGAAGAAGAAGGCTTATTTTGAAATCCATGCGAATCAAATCGTTTAGCTTCAAATAATTGTGATATACATGATTTAGCTTCAACTGCATTGCGAAACAAACTAGTTAGTTTCAAATCCAAGCGAAACACATGATTTAGATTCAAATCAATGCGAAACACATGATTTGGCTTCAAATCAATGCGAAGTAGAAGGGTTATCTTTGAATCCATGCGAAACAAATGGTTTAGCTTCAAACACTTGTGATATACATGATTTAGCTTCAACTGCATGCGAAACAAACGAGATAGCTTCAAATCCATGCGAAACATATGATCTAAGATCAAATCAATGCGAAGTAGAAGGCTTAGCTTCAAGTTAATAAGAAACAAATCAATAATCTTCAGATAATTGCGATATAAGTGGTGTAGCTTCAAATGCAGGCGAAGCAAATGAGTTTGCTTCCAATGCATGCGAACCACATGATTTAGCTTCAAATCAATGCGAAGTAGAAGGCTTATCATCAAATCCATGCGAATCAAACGAGTTAGATTCAAACACTTGAGACATACATGATTTAGCTTCAACTGCATGCAAAACAAACGAGTAAGCTTCCAATCCATGCAAAACACATGATTTAGCTTCAAATCAATGCGAAGTAGAAAGCTTAGCTTCAAATACATGAGAAACATATGGTTAGCTTCAAATCAATTGGAAGTAGAAGGCTTAGCTTCAAATCCAAGCGAAACACATGATTTGCATTCAACTCAATGCGAAGTAGAAGCCTTAGCTTCAAATCCTTGCGAAACGAATGGTTTAGCTTCAAATACTCGTGATATTCATGATTTAACTTCAACTGCATGTCGAACAAACGAGTTAGCTTAAAATCCAAGCGAAACATATTATTTAGCTTCAAATCAATGCGAGGTAGAAGGCTTGGCTTCAAATCCATGCGAATCAAACGGTTTAGCTTCAAATACTTGTGATATACTTGATTTATATTCAAGTGCATGCGAAACAAACGAGATAGCTTCACATCCATGCGAAACATATGATTTAACATCAAATCAATGCGAAGTAGAAGGCATAGCTTCAAATCCATGGGAATAAAATGGTTTAGCTTCAAATACTTGTGATATACATGATTTAGCTTCAACTGCATGCGAAACAAACGAGCTAGCTTCAAATCCATGCGAAACACACGATTTAGCTTCAAATCAATGCGAAGTAGAAGGGTTATCTTCGAATCCATGCGAAACAAATGGTTTAGCTTCAAACACTTGTGATATACATGATTTAGCTTCAACAGCATGCGAAACAAACGAGTTAGCTTCAAATCCAAGCGAAAAACATGATTTAGCATCAAGTCAACGCGAAGTTGAAGGCTTAGTTTCAAATCCATGCGAAACAAACGAGATTGCTTCAAATCCATGTGAAACACATGATTTAGCTTCAAATCGGTGCGAAATAGAAGGCTGAACTTCGAATCCATGCGAAACACATGATTTAGCTTCAAATCAATGCGAAATAGAAGGCTGAACTTCGAATCCATGCGAAACAAATGGTTTAGCTTCAAATACTTGTGATATACATGATTTACATTCAACAGCAAGCGAAACAAACGAGTTAGCTTCAAATCCATGCGAAACACATGATTTAGCATCAAATCAATGCGAAGTAGAAGGCTGATCTTTGAATCCACACGAAAGAGATTATTTAGCTTCAAATACTTGTGATATACATGATTTAGCTTCAACAGCATGCGAAACAAACGTGTTAGCTTCGAATCCAAGCGAAAAACATAATTTAGCATCAAGTCAACGCGAAGTAGAAGGCTTATCTTCAAATCCATGCGAAACAAACCGTTTAGCTTCGAATACTTGTGATATACATGATTTACTTTACTTTAAAATCCAAGCGGAACACATGATTTAACTTCAAATCAATGCGAAGAATAAGGGTGATCTTCGAATCCATGCTAATCCACCGGTTCAGATTGAAATACTTGTGATATACATGATTTAGCTACAACTGCATGCGAAACAAATGAGTTAGCTTCAAATCCATGCTAAACACATGATTTAGCTGCAAATCAATGCGAAGTAGAAGGCTGATCTTCGAATCCTTGCGAAACAAATTGTTTAGCTTCAAATACTTGTGATATACATGATTTAGCTTCAAATGCAGGCGAAACGAACGAGTTAGTTTCGAATCCATGGGAAACACATGATTTAGCTTCAAATCAATGCGAAGTAGAAGGCTTAGCTACAAGTTAATGAGAAACAAGTCAATAATCTTCAGATAATTGCGATATAAGTGGTATAGCTTCAAATGCAGGCGAAGCAAATGAGTTTGCTTCCAATCCATGCGAAACACGTGATTTAGCTTCAAATCAATGCGAAGTAGAAGGCTTAGCTTCAAATACATGAGAAACATATGGTTAGCTTCAAATCAATTGGAAGTAGAAGGCTTAGCTTCAAATCCAAGCTAAACACATGATTTGCATTCAACTCAATGCGAAGTAGAAGCCTTAGCTTCAAATCCTTGCGAAACGATTGGTTTAGCTTCAAATACTTGTGATATTCATGATTTAACTTCAACTGCATGTCAAACAAACGAGTTAGCTTAAAATCCAAGCGAAACATATTATTTAGCTTCAAATCAATGCGAAGTAGAAGGCGTTGTTTCAAATCCATGCGCAACAAATTGTTTAGCTTCAAATACTTGTGATATACATAATTTAGCTTCAACTGCATGCGAAACAAACGAGTTAGCTTCAAATCCATGCTAAACACATGATTTAGCTACAAATCAGTGCGAAGAAGAAGGCTGATCTTCGAATCCATGCGAATCAAACGGCTTCGCTTCAAACACTTGTGATATACATGATTTTGCTTCAACTGCATGCAAAACAAACGAGTAAGCTTCAAATCCATGCAAAACACATGATTTAGCTTCAAATCAATGCGAAGCAGAAGTCTGATATCCGAATCCATGCGAAACAAATGGTTTAGCTTCAAATACTTGTGATATACATGATTTAGCTTCAACTGCATGCCAAACAACAAGTTAGCTGCAAATCCAAGGGAAACACATGATGTAGCATCAAATCCATGCGAAACAAATGGTTCAACTTCAGATACTTGCGATATAAGTGATATAGTTTCAAATGCAGACGAAACAAATGAGTTAGCTTCAAATCCATGCGAAACACATGGTTTAGCTTGAAATCAATGCGAAGTAGAAGGCTTAGCTTCAAATCCATGCGGACTGAATGAATAAGTTTCAAATACTTGTGATATACAAGACTGAGCTTCAACTGCATGCGAAACAAACGAGTTAGCTTCAAATCCAATCGAAACACATAATTTAGCTTCAAATCCATGCGAAACACATAATGTAGCATCAAAACAATGAGAAGTAGAAGGCTTAGCTTCAAATCCATGCGAAACGAATGGTTTAGATTCAAATACTTGTGACATTCATAATTAAGCTTCAACTGAATGCGAAGCAAGCGAGTTAGCTTCAAATACAAGCGAAATACATGATTTAGCTCAAATCAATGCGATGTAGGAGGCTTATCTTCAAATCCATGCGAAACAAATGGTTTAGCTTCAAATACTTGTGATATACACAATTTAGCTTCAACTGCATGCGTTGCAATCGAGTTAGCATCAAATACAAGCGAAACACATGATTTAGCTTCAAATCAATGCGAAGTAGATGACTTAACTTCAAATCCAGGCGAAGAAAATGATTTTCCTTCAAATACTTGCGGTTTAAATGAAATAGCTTCAAATGCAGGCGAAACAAACGAGTTAGCTTTAAATCCATGCGAAACACATGATTTAGCTTCAAATCAATGCGAGACACATGATTTAGATTCAAATCAAAGCGAAGTAGACGGCTTATTTGAAATCCTATCGGAACACTTGATTTAGCTTCGAATCAATGCGAAGTAGAAGGCTTGGCTTCAAATCCATGCGAAACAAATGGTTTAGATTCAAATATTTGTTTTATACATGATTTAGCTTCAACTGCATGCGAAACCAAGGAGTTAGCTTCAAATCCAAGCGAAAGATATGATTTAGCTGCAAATCAATGCGAAGTAGAAGGCTTCGCATCAAATCCAAGCGAAATAAATGAGTTACCTTCAAATACTTGCGATATAAATGAAATAGATTGAAATGCATGCGAAACAAACGAGTTTGCTTCAAATCCAAACGAAAAACATGATTTAGTATCAAGTCAACCCGAAGTAGAAGGCTTACCTTCTAATCCATGCGAAACAAATGGTTTAGCTTCAAATACTTGTGATATACATGATTTATATTCAACAGCAAGCGAAACAAACGAGTTAGCTTCAAATCCAAGCGAAACACATCATTTATATTCACATCAATGCGAAGTAGAAGGAATAGCTTCAAATCCATGCGAATCAACTGGTTTAGCTTCAAGCACTTGTGATATTCATGATTTCGCTTCAACTGCATGCGAAACAAACGAGCTAGCTTCAAATCCATGCGAAGTAGAAGGCTGATATTCGAATCCATGCGAAACAAATGGTTTAGCTTCAAATACTTGTGATATACATGATTTAGCTTCAACTGCATGCCAAACAACGAGTTAGCTGCAAATCGAAGCGAAACACATGATTTAGCTTCAAATCAATGCCAAGTAGATGGCTTATCTTCAAATCCAGGCGAAGAAAATGATATTCCTTCAAATACTTGCGGTTTAAATGAAATAGCTTCAAATGCAGTCGAAATAAACGAGTTAGCTTTAAATCCATACGAAACACATGATTTAGCTTCAAATCAATGCGAGACACATGATTTAGATTAATATCAAAGCGAAGTAGATGGCTTATCTTCAAATCCTAGCGGAACGCTTGATTTAGCTTCGAATCAATGCGAAGTAGAAGGCTTAGCTTCAGATCCATGCGAAACAAATGGTTGAGATTCAAATACTTGTTTTGTACATGATTTAGCTTCAACAGCATGCGAAACCAGCGAGTTAGCTTCAAATCCAAGCGAAAGATATGATTTAGCTTCAAATCAATGCGAAGTAGAAGGCTTCGCTTCCAATCCAAGCGAAATAAATGAGTTACCTTCAAATACTTGTGATATAAATGAAATAGATTGAAATGCATGCGAAACAAACGAGTTTGCTTCAAATCCAAGCGAAAAACATGATTTAGTATCAAGTCAACCGGAAGTAGAAGGCTTAGCTTCTAATCCATGCGAAACAAATGGTTTAGCTTCAAATACTTGTGATATACATGATTTACATTCAACAGCATGCGAAACAAACGATTTAGCCTCAAATCCAAACGAAACACGTGATTTAGCATCAAATCAATGCGAAGTAGAAGGCTTAACTTCGAATCCATGCCAATCAAACGGTTTAGCTTCAAATGCTTGTAATATACATGATTTAGCTTCAACAGCATGCGAAACAAACGTGTTAACTTCAAATCCATACGAAACACATGATTTAGCTTCAATTGAATGCGAGGTTGAAGGCTTATCTTCGAATCCATGCGAAACAAATGGTTTAGCTTCAAATCAGTGCGAAGTAGAAGGCTTAGCTTCAAATCCATGCGAATCAAATGTTTTAGCTTCAAATACTTGTGATATACATGATTTACATTCAACAGCAAGCGAAACAAACGAGTTAGTCAAATCCATGCGAAACACTTGATTTATCATCAAATCAAGGCGAAGTAGAAGGCTTATCTTCGAATCTATGCGAAACAAGTGGTTTAGCTTCAAATACTTGTGATATACATGATTTAGCTTCAACTGCATGCGAAACCAACGAGTTAGCTGCAAATCCATGCAAAGCACATGATTTAGACTCAAATCAATGCGAAGTAGAAGGCTTAGCCTCAAATCCATGCGGAACGAATGATTGACAATCAAATGCTTGCGAATATAAGTGATATAGCTTCAAATGCTGGCGAAACAAACGAGTTAGCTTCAAATCCATGCAAAACACATGATTTAGATTCAAATCAATGCGAAGTAGAAGGCTTAGCTTCAAATCCAAGCGAAACACATGATATAGCATATAAATACATGAGAAGCAAATGATTTATCTCCAGATAATTGCGGTATAAGTGATACAGATTCAAATGCAGGCGAAACAACCGAGTTAGTTTCAAATCCATGCGAAAAACATGATTTAGCTTCAAATCAATGCGATGTAGAAGGCTTATCTTCAAATCCATGCGTAACAAATGGTTTAGCTTCAAATACTTGTGATATACATGATTTAGCTTCAACTGCATGCCAAACAAACGTGCTAGCTTCAAATCCATGCGATACACATGATTTAGCTTCAAATCAATGCGAAGTAGAAGGCTTGTCTTCGAATCCATGCAAAACAAATGGTTTAGGTTCAAATACTTGTGATATACTTGATTTAGATTCAAATGCAGGCGAAACAACCGAGTTAGATTCAAATCCGTGCGAAACTCGTGATTTAGCTTAATATTCATGCGAAGCAAATGGTTTATCTTCAAATACTTGTGATATACATAATTTAGCTTCCACTGCATGCGGAGCAAGCGAGGTAGCTTCAAATGCAAGCGAAGCACATGATTTAGCTCAAATCAATGCGATGTAGAAGGTTGAGCTTCAAATCCATGCGAAACAAATGATTTAGCTTCAAACAATTGCGATATAAGTGATATAGCTTCAAATGCAGACGAAACAAATGTGTTGGCTTCAAATCCAAGCGAAACACATGATTTAACTTCAAATCAATGCGATATAGAAGGTTTAGCTTCAAATCCAAGCCATACACATGATTTCGCTTCAAATCAATGCGAAGTAGAAGGCTTATCTTCGAATCCATGCGAAACAAATGGTTTAGCTTCAAATACCTGTGATATACATGAGTTAGCATCAAATTCAGGCGAAATAAACGAGTTAGCTTCAAATTCATGCGAAACACATGATATAGTTTCAAATTCATGAGAAACACATGGTTCAGCTTAATATTCATGCGAAACAGATGGTTTAGATTCAGATACTTGTGATAAACATGATTTAGCTTCAACTGCATGCGAATCAAACGAGTTAGCTGCAAATCCATGCAAAGCACATGATTTAGCCTCAAATCAATGCGAAGTAGAAGGCTTAGGTTCAAATCCATGCGAAACGAATAATTGACATTCAAATACTTGCGAATATGTGTGATATAGCTTCAAATGCTGGCGAAACAAACGAATTAGCTTCAAATCCATGCAAAACACATGATTTAGATTCAAATCAATGCGAAGTAGAAGGCTTAGCTTCAAATCCATGCGAAACGAATGGTTTAACTACCAATACTTGCGAATATATGTGATATAGCTTCATATGCAGGTGAAACAATAGAGTTAGCTTCTAATCTCTGTGAATGACATGATTGAGCTTCAAATCGAAGCGAAGTAGAAGGCTTAGCTTCAAATCCATGGGAAACGTATGGTTTAGCTTCAAATACTTGCGAATATAAGTGATATAGCTTCAAATGCAGGAGAAACAAACGAGTTAGCTTCAAATCCATGCGAAACACATGATTTAGCTTCAAATACTTGCGATAGAAGTGATATAGCTTCAAATGAATGCGAAACAAACGAGTTAGCTTCTAATCTATGCGAAACACGTGATTCAGCTTCAAATCAATGCGAACTAGAAGGCAGATCGAAACCATGCGAAACAAATGGTTTAGTTTCAAATACTTGTGATATGCGTGATTTTGCTTCAACAGCAAGCGAATCAAACGAGTTAGCTTCGAATCCATGCGATACACATGATTTAGCTTCAAATCAATGCGAAGTAGAAGGCTTATCTTCGAATCCATACAAAACAAAGTGATATAGATTCAAATGCAGACGAAACAAATGAGTTGTCTTCAAATCCATGCGATTCACGTGATTTAGCTTCAAATCAATGCGCAGTAGGAGGCTTGTCTACGAATCCATGCAAAACAAATGGTATAGGTTCAAATACTTGTGATATACACGATTTAGCTTCAACTGCATGCGGAGCAAACGAGTTAGCTTCAAATCCAAGGGAAACAAATGATTTAACTTCAAATCAATGCGAAGTAGAAGGCTTAGCTTCAAATCCGTGCGAATCAAATGGTTTAGTTTCAAATGCTTGTGATATACATGATTTAGCTTCAACTACATACGAAAGAAACGAGTTATCTTCAAATACAAGCGAAACACATGATTCAGCTTCAAATCAATGCGAAGTAGACGGCGTGGTTTCAAATCCAAGCGTAACAAATGGTTCAGCTTCAAATACTTGTGATATACATGATTTAGCTTCAACTGCATGTGGAACAAACGAGTTAGCTTCAAATCCAAGCGAATCACATGATTTAGCTTCATATTAATGCGATGTTGATGGTTTAGCTTCAAACCCATGATAAACAAATGATTTAGCTTCAGATACTTACGATATAAGTGATCTAGCTTCAAATGCAGGCGAAAAAAACGAGTTAGCTTCTAATCTATGCGAAACACGTGATTTAGCTTCAAATCAATGCGAACTAGAAGACAGATCTTCGAATCCATGCGAAGCAAAGGTTTAGTTACAAATACTTGTGATATGCGTGATTTTGCTTCAACAGCAAGCGAATCAAACGAGTTAGCTTCGAATCCATGCGAAATGCATGATTTAACTTCAAATCAATGCGAAGTAGAAGGCTTAGCTTCAAATCCAGGCGAAACAAATGGTATAGCTTCAAATGCTTGTGATATACATGATTTAGCTTCAACTGCATGTGGAACAAACGAGTTAGCTTCAAATCCAAGCGAAACACATGATTTCGATTCAAATCAATGCGAAGTAGAAGGCTTAGCATCAAATCCATGGGAATCAAATGGTTTAGCATCAAATAATTGTGATGTACATGATTTACCTTCAACTGCATGTGAAACAATCGAGTTAGCTTCAAATGCATGCGAAACACATGATTTAGCTTGAAATCAATGCGAAGTAGAAGGCTTGTCTTCGAATCCATGCAAAACTAATGATTTAGGTTCAAATACTTGTGATATACATGATTTAGATTCAAATGCAGGCGAAACAACCGAGTTAGTTTCAAATCCGTGCGAAACTCGTGATTTAGCTTAATATTCATGCGAATCAAATGGTTTAGCTTCAAATAATTGTGATATACATAATTTAGCTTCTACTGCATGCGAAGCAAGCGAGTTAGCTTCAAATGCAAGCGAAACAAATGATTTAGCTCAAATCAATGCGAAGTAGAAGGCTTATCTTCGAATCCATGCGAAACAAATGGTTTAGCTTCAAATACCTGTGATATACATGATTTAGCATCAAATGCAGGCGAAGAAAACGAGTTAGCTTCAAATGCATGCGAAATAAATGATTTAGCTTCAAATTCAATCGTAACACATGGTTTAGCTTAATATTCATGCGTAGCAAATGGTTCAGCTGCAAATAGTTGTGATATACATGATTTACATTCAACTGCATGCGAAACAATCGAGTTAGCTTCAAACACATGCGAGACACATGATTTAGCTTCAAATCAATGCGAAGTAGAAGGTTTATCTTCAAATCCATGCGAATCAAATGATTTAGTTTCAAATAATTGTGATATACATGATTTAGCTTCAACTGCATGCGAAACAAACGAGTTAGTTTCAAATCCATGCGAAACACATGATTTAGCTTCAAATCATTACGAGGTAGATGGCTGATCTTCGAATCCATGCGAAACAAATGCTTGAGCTTGAAATACTTGTTTGATACATTATTTAGCTTCAATTACATGCGAAACAAACGAGTTAGCTTGAAGTCCAAGCGAAACACATGATTTAGCTTCAAATCAATGCGACGTAGAAGGCTGATCTTCGAATCCTTGCGAAACAAATGGTTTAGCTTCAAATACTTGTGATATACATGATTTCGATTCAACAGCATGCAAAACTAACGAGTTAGCTTCAAATCCATGCGAAACACATGATTTAGCTTCAAATCAATTCGAAGTAGAAGGATTATCTTCAAATCCATGCGAATCAAATGGTTTAGCTTGAAATACCTGTGATATACATGATTTATCTTCAACTGCATGCGAAACAAACGACATAGCTTTAAATCCATGCGAAACAGATGATTTAGATTAAAATCAATGCGAAGTAGAAGGCTTATTTTGAAATCCATGCGAATCAAATGGTTTAGCTTCAAATAATTGTGATAGACGTGATTTAGCTTCAACTGCATGCGATACAAACGAGTTTGCTTCAAATCCATGCGAAACACATGATTTAGTTTTAAATCAATACGAGGTAGATGGCTGATCTTCGAAGCCATGCGAAACAAATGGTTTAGATTCAAATACTTGTTTGATACATTATCTAGCTTCAATTACATGCGAAACAAACGAGTTAGCTTGAAATGCAAGCGAAACACATGATTTAGCTTCAGATCAATGGGAAGAAGAAGGCTTATTTTGAAATCCATGCGAATCAAATCGTTTAGCTTCAAATAATTGTGATATACATGATTTAGCTTCAACTGCATTGCGAAACAAACTAGTTAGTTTCAAATCCAAGCGAAACACATGATTTAGATTCAAATCAATGCGAAACACATGATTTGGCTTCAAATCAATGCGAAGTAGAAGGGTTATCTTTGAATCCATGCGAAACAAATGGTTTAGCTTCAAACACTTGTGATATACATGATTTAGCTTCAACTGCATGCGAAACAAACGAGATAGCTTCAAATCCATGCGAAACATATGATCTAAGATCAAATCAATGCGAAGTAGAAGGCTTAGCTTCAAGTTAATAAGAAACAAATCAATAATCTTCAGATAATTGCGATATAAGTGGTGTAGCTTCAAATGCAGGCGAAGCAAATGAGTTTGCTTCCAATGCATGCGAACCACATGATTTAGCTTCAAATCAATGCGAAGTAGAAGGCTTATCATCAAATCCATGCGAATCAAACGAGTTAGATTCAAACACTTGAGACATACATGATTTAGCTTCAACTGCATGCAAAACAAACGAGTAAGCTTCAAATCCATGCTAAACACATGATTTAGCTGCAAATCAATGCGAAGTAGAAGGCTGATCTTCGAATCCTTGCGAAACAAATTGTTTAGCTTCAAATACTTGTGATATACATGATTTAGCTTCAAATGCAGGCGAAACGAACGAGTTAGTTTCGAATCCATGGGAAACACATGATTTAGCTTCAAATCAATGCGAAGTAGAAGGCTTAGCTACAAGTTAATGAGAAACAAGTCAATAATCTTCAGATAATTGCGATATAAGTGGTATAGCTTCAAATGCAGGCGAAGCAAATGAGTTTGCTTCCAATCCATGCGAAACACGTGATTTAGCTTCAAATCAATGCGAAGTAGAAGGCTTAGCTTCAAATACATGAGAAACATATGGTTAGCTTCAAATCAATTGGAAGTAGAAGGCTTAGCTTCAAATCCAAGCTAAACACATGATTTGCATTCAACTCAATGCGAAGTAGAAGCCTTAGCTTCAAATCCTTGCGAAACGATTGGTTTAGCTTCAAATACTTGTGATATTCATGATTTAACTTCAACTGCATGTCAAACAAACGAGTTAGCTTAAAATCCAAGCGAAACATATTATTTAGCTTCAAATCAATGCGAAGTAGAAGGCGTTGTTTCAAATCCATGCGCAACAAATTGTTTAGCTTCAAATACTTGTGATATACATAATTTAGCTTCAACTGCATGCGAAACAAACGAGTTAGCTTCAAATCCATGCTAAACACATGATTTAGCTACAAATCAGTGCGAAGAAGAAGGGTGATCTTCGAATCCATGCAAAACAAATGGTTTAGCTTCAAACACTTGTGATAGACATGATTTAGCTTCAACTGCATGCAAAACAAACTAGTAAGCTTCAAATCCATGCGAAACACATGATTTGGATTCAACTCAATGCGAAGTAGAAGGCTTAGCTTCAAATCCATGCGAAACGAATGATTTGGCTTCAAATACTTGTGACATAAATGATTTAGATTCAACTGCATGCGAGACAAACGAGTTGGGTTCCAATCCATGCGAAACACAGGATTTATATTCAAATGAATGGGAAGTAGAAGGCTGATCTTCGAATCCATGCGAATCAAACGGCTTCGCTTCAAACACTTGTGATATACATGATTTTGCTTCAACTGCATGCAAAACAAACGAGTAAGCTTCAAATCCATGCAAAACACATGATTTAGCTTCAAATCAATGCGAAGCAGAAGTCTGATATCCGAATCCATGCGAAACAAATGGTTTAGCTTCAAATACTTGTGATATACATGATTTAGCTTCATATGCAGGCGAAACGAACGAGTTAGCTTCAAATCCATGCGAAACACATGATTTAGCTTCAAATCAATGCGAAGTAGAAGGCTTAGCTTCAAGTTAATGAGAAACAAATCAATAATCTTCAGATAATTGCGATATAAGTGGTATAGCTTCAACTGCATGCGAAACAAACGAGTTAGCTTCAAATCCATGCGAAACACATGATTTAGCTTCAAATCAATGCGAAGTAGAAGGCTTAGCTTCAAGTTAATAAGAAACAAATCTATAATCTTCAGATAATTGCGATATAAGTGGTGTAGCTTCAAATGCAGGCGAAGCAAATGAGGTTGCTTCCAATGCATGCGAACCACATGATTTAGCTTCAAATCAATGCGAAGTAGAAGGCTTATCATCAAATCCATGCGAATCAAACGGGTTAGCTTCAAACACTTGCGACATACATGATTTCGCTTCAACTGCATGCAAAACAAACGAGTAAGCTTCCAATCCATGCAAAACACATGATTTAGCTTCAAATCAATGCGAAGTAGAAGCCTTAGCTTCAAACCCTTGCGAAACGAATGGTTTAGCTTCAAATACTCGTGATATTCATGATTTAACTTCAACTGCATGTCGAACAAACGAGTTAGCTTAAAATCCAAGCGAAACATATTATTTAGCTTCAAATCAATGCGAGGTAGAAGGCTTGGCTTCAAATCCATGCGAATCAAACGGTTTAGCTTCAAATACTTGTGATATACTTGATTTATATTCAAGTGCATGCAAAACAAACGAGATAGCTTCACATCCATGCGAAACATATGATTTAACATCAAATCAATGCGAAGTAGAAGGCATAGCTTCAAATCCATGGGAATAAAATGGTTTAGCTTCAAATACTTGTGATATACATGATTTAGCTTCAACTGCATGCGAAACAAACGAGCTAGCTTCAAATCCATGCGAAACACACGATTTAGCTTCAAATCAATGCGAAGTAGAAGGGTTATCTTCGAATCCATGCGAAACAAATGGTTTAGCTTCAAACACTTGTGATATACATGATTTAGCTTCAACAGTATGCGAAACAAACGTGTTAGCTTCAAATCCAAGCGAAAAACATGATTTAGCATCAAGTCAACGCGAAGTTGAAGGCTTAGTTTCAAATCCATGCGAAACAAACGAGATTGCTTCAAATCCATGTGAAACACATGATTTAGCTTCAAATCGATGCGAAATAGAAGGCTGAACTTCGAATCCATGCGAAACACATGATTTAGCTTCAAATCAATGCGAAGTAGAAGGCTTAGCTTCAAATACATGAGAAACATATGGTTAGCTTCAAATCAATTGGAAGTAGAAGGCTTAGCTTCAAATCCAAGTGAAACACATGATTTGCATTCAACTCAATGCGAAGTAGAAGCCTTAGCTTCAAATCCTTGCGAAACGAATGGTTTAGCTTCAAATACTTGTGATATTCATGATTTAACTTCAACTGCATGTCAAACAAACGAGTTAGCTTAAAATCCAAGCGAAACATATTATTTAGCTTCAAATCAATGCGAAGTAGAAGGCGTTGTTTCAAATCCATGCGCAACAAATTGTTTAGCTTCAAATACTTGTGATATACATGATTTAGCTTCAACAGCATGCGAAACAAACGTGTTAGCTTCAAATCCAAGCGAAAAACATAATTTAGTATCAAGTCAACGCGAAGTAGAAGGCTTATCTTCAAATCCATGCGAAACAAATCGTTTAGCTTCGAATACTTGTGATATACATGATTTACCTTCAACTGCATGTGATACAAACGAGTTAGCTTAAAATCCAAGTGGAACACATGATTTAACTTCAAATCAATGCGAAGAATAAGGGTGATCTTCGAATCCATGCTAATCAAACGGTTCAGATTGAAATACTTGTGATATACATGATTTAGCTACAACTGCATGCGAAACAAACGAGTTAGCTTCAAATCCATGCTAAACACATGATTTAGCTGCAAATCAATGCGAAGTAGAAGGCTGATCTTCGAATCCTTGCGAAACAAATTGTTTAGCTTCAAATACTTGTGATATACATGATTTAGCTTCAAATGCAGGCGAAACGAACGAGTTAGCTTCGAATCCATGGGAAACACATGATTTAGCTTCAAATCAATGCGAAGTAGAAGGCTTAGCTACAAGTTAATGAGAAACAAATCAATAATCTTCAGATAATTGCGATATAAGTGGTATAGCTTCAAATGCAGGCGAAGCAAATGAGTTTGCTTCCAATCCATGCGAAACACATGATTTAGCTTCAAATCAATGCGAAGTAGAAGGCTTAGCTTCAAATACATGAGAAACATATGGTTAGCTTCAAATCAATTGGAAGTAGAAGGCTTAGCTTCAAATCCAAGCGAAACACATGATTTGCATTCAACTCAATGCGAAGTAGAAGCCTTAGCTTCAAATCCTTGCGAAACGAATGGTTTAGCTTCAAATACTTGTGATATTCATGATTTAACTTCAACTGCATGTCAAACAAACGAGTTAGCTTAAAATCCAAGCGAAACATATTATTTAGCTTCAAATCAATGCGATGGAGAAGGCGTAGTTTCAAATCCATTCGCAACAAATTGTTTAGCTTCAAATACTTGTGATATACATAATTTAGCTTCAACTGCATGCGAAACAAACGAGTTAGCTTCAAATCCATGCTAAACACATGATTTAGCTACAAATCAGTGCGAAGAAGAAGGGTGATCTTCGAATCCATGCAAAACAAATGGTTTAGCTTCAAACACTTGTGATAGACATGATTTAGCTTCAACTGCATGCAAAACAAACTAGTAAGCTTCAAATCCATGCGAAACACATGATTTGGATTCAACTCAATGCGAAGTAGAAAGCTTAGTTTCAAATCCATGCGAATGAAATGGTTTAGCCTCATATACATGTATTATACAAGATTTAGCTTCAACTGCATTGGAAACAAACGAGTTAGCTTCAAATCCATGCTAAACACATGATTTAGCTGCAAATCAATCCGAAGCAGAAGGCTGATCTTCGAATCCATGCGAAACAAATGGTTTAGATTCAAATACTTGTGATATACATGATTTAGCTTCAACTGCATGCGAAACAAACGAGTTAGCTTCAAATCCATGCGAAACACATTATTTAGCTTCAAATCAATGCGAAGCAGAAGGCTTAGCTTCAAGTTAATAAGAAACAAATCAATAATCTTCAGATAATTGCGATATAAGTGGTATAGCTTCAAATGCAGGCGAAGCAAATGAGTTTGCTTCCAATCCATGCGAACCACATGATTTAGCTTCAAATCAATGCGAAGTAGAAGGCTTATCATCAAATCCATGCGAATCAAACGGGTTAGCTTCAAACACTTGTGTTATACATGATTTAGCTTCAACTGCATGCAAAACAAACGAGTAAGCTTCAAATCCATGCGAAACACATAATTTAGTTTCAAATCAATGCGAAGCAGAAGTCTGATCTTCGAATCCATGCGAAACAAACGGTTCAGATTAAAATACTTGTGATATACATGATTTAGCTTCAACAGCATGCGAAACAAACGAGTTAGCTTCAAATCCAGTGAAAAATATGATTTAACGTCAAATCGACGTGAAGTAGAAGTCTTAGCTTCAAATCCAAGCGAAACAAATTATTTAGCTTCAAATCAATGCGAAGTAGAAGGCGTTGTTTCAAATCCTTGCGAAACAAATGGTTTAGCTCCAAATACTTGTGATATACATGATTTAGCTTCAACTGCTTGTGAAACAAACGAGTTAGCTTCAAGTCCATGCGAAACACATGATTTAGCTTCAAATCAATGCGAAGTAGAAGGCTTAGCTTCAAGTTAATAAGAAACAAATCAATAATCTTCAGATAATTGGGATATAAGTGGTATAGCTTCAAATGCAGGCGAAGCAAATGAGTTTGCTTCCAATCCATGCGAACCACATGATTTAGCTTCAAATCAATGCGAAGTAGAAGGCTTATCATCAAATCCATGCGAATCAAACGGGTTAGCTTCAAACACTTGTGATATACATGATTTAGCTTCAACTGCATGCAAAACAAACGAGTAAGCCTCAAATCCATGCGAAACACATTATTTAGCTTCAAATCAATGCGAAGCAGAAGTCTGATCTTCGAATTCATGCGAAACAAACGGTTCAGATTAAAATGCTTGTGATATACATGATTTAGCTTCAACAGCATGCGACACAAATGAGTTAGCTTCAAATCCATGCTAAACACATGATTTAGCTGCAAATCAATCCGAAGCAGAAGGCTGATCTTCGAATCCATGCGAAACAAATGTTTTAGATTCAAATACTTGTGATATACATGATTTAGCTTCAACTGCATGCGAAACAAACGAGTTAGCTTCAAATCCATGCGAAACACATGATTTAGCTTCAAATCAATGCGAAGTAGAAGGCTTAGCTTCAAGTTAATAAGAAACAAATCAATAATCTTCAGATAATTGCGATATAAGTGGTATAGCTTCAAATGCAGGCGAAGCAAATGAGTTTGCTTCCAATCCATGCGAACCACATGATTTAGCTTCAAATCAATGCGAAGTAGAAGGCTTATCATCAAATCCATGCGAATCAAACGGGTTAGCTTCAAACACTTGTGATATACATGATTTAGCTTCAACTGCATGCAAAACAAACGAGTAAGCTTCAAATCCATGCGAAACACATGATTTAGCTTCAAATCAATGCGAAGCAGAAGTCTGATCTTCGAATCCATGCGAAACAAACGGTTCAGATTAAAATACTTGTGATATACATGATTTAGCTTCAACAGCATGCGAAACAAACGAGTTAGCTTCAAATCCAGTGAAAAATATGATTTAACGTCAAATCGACGTGAAGTAGAAGGCTTAGCTTCAATTCCAAGCGAAACGAATTATTTAGCATCAAATCAATGCGAAGTAGAAGGCGTTGTTTCAAATCCATGCGAAACAAATGGTTTAGCTCCAAATACTTGTGATATACATGGTTTAGCTTCAACTGCATGAGAAACAAACGAGTTAGCTTCAAATCCATGCTAAACACATGATTTAGCTGCAAATCAATGCGAAGCAGAAAGCTGATCTTCGAATCCATGCAAAACAAATGATTTAGCTTCAAACACTTGTGACAAACATGATTTAGCTCCAATAGCATGCGAAACAAACGAGTTAGCTTCAATAACCATGCGAAAAACATGATTTAGCTTCAAATCAATGCGAAGCAGAAGGCTTATCTTCAAATCCATGCGAAACAAATCGTTTAGCTTCGAATACTTGTGATATACATGATTTAGTTTCAACTGCATGCGAGACAATCGAGTTAGCATCAAATCCATGCGAAAAACATGATTTAGATTCAAATCAATGCGAAGTAGAAGGATTATCTTCGTATCCATGCAAAACAAATGGTTTAGATTCAAATACTTGCGATATACATCATTTAGCTTCAACTGCATGCGAAACAAACGAGTTTGTTTCGAATCCAGGCGAAACACATGATTTAGATTCAAATCAATTCGAAGCAGAAGTCTGATATCCGAATCCATGCGAAACAAATGGTTTAGCTTCAAATACTTGTGATATACATGATTTAGCTTCATATGCAGGCGAAACGAACGAGTTAGCTTCAAATCCATGCGAAACACATGATTTAGCTTCAAATCAATGCGAAGTAGAAGGCTTAGCTTCAAGTTAATGAGAAACAAATCAATAATCTTCAGATAATTGCGATATAAGTGGTATAGCTTCAAATGCAGGCGAAGCAAATGAGTTTGCTTCCAATCCATGCGAACCACATGATTTAGCTTCAAATGAATGCGAAGTAGAAGGCTTATCATCAAATCCATGCGAATCAAACGGGTTAGCTTCAAACACTTGCGATATACATGATTTAGCTTCAACTGCATGCAAAACAAACGAGTAAGCTTCAAATCCATGCGAAACACATGATTTAGCTTCAAATCAATGCGAAGCAGAAGTCTGATCTTCGAATCCATGCGAAACAAATGGTTTAGCTCCAAATACTTGTGATATACATGATTTAGCTTCAACTGCATGCGAAACAAACGAGTTAGCTTCAAATCCAAGCGAAAAACATGATTTAGCATCAAGTCAACGCGAAGTTGAAGGCTTAGTTTCAAATCCATGCGAAACAAACGAGATTGCTTCAAATCCATGTGAAACACATGATTTAGCTTCAAATCGATGCGAAATAGAAGGCTGAACTTCGAATCCATGCGAAACAAATGGTTTAGATTCAAATACTTGTGATATACATGATTTAGCTTCAACTGCATGCGAAACAAACGCGTTAGCTTCAAATCCATGCGAAACACATGATTTAGCTTCAAATCAATGCGAAGTAGAAGGCTTAGCTTCAAGTTAATAAGAAACAAATCAATAATCTTCAGATAATTGCGATATAAGTGGTATAGCTTCAAATGCAGGCGAAGCAAATGAGTTTGCTTCCAATCCATGCGAACCACATGATTTAGCTTCAAATCAATGCGAAGTAGAAGGCTTATCATCAAATCCATGCGAATCAAACGGGTTAGCTTCAAACACTTGTGTTATACATGATTTAGCTTCAACTGCATGCAAAACAAACGAGTAAGCTTCAAATCCATGCGAAACACATAATTTAGTTTCAAATCAATGCGAAGCAGAAGTCTGATCTTCGAATCCATGCGAAACAAACGGTTCAGATTAAAATACTTGTGATATACATGATTTAGCTTCAACAGCATGCGAAACAAACGAGTTAGCTTCAAATCCAGTGAAAAATATGATTTAACGTCAAATCGACGTGAAGTAGAAGTCTTAGCTTCAAATCCAAGCGAAACAAATTATTTAGCTTCAAATCAATGCGAAGTAGAAGGCGTTGTTTCAAATCCTTGCGAAACAAATGGTTTAGCTCCAAATACTTGTGATATACATGATTTAGCTTCAACTGCTTGTGAAACAAACGAGTTAGCTTCAAGTCCATGCGAAACACATGATTTAGCTTCAATTCAATGCGAAGTAGAAGGCTTAGCTTCAAGTTAATAAGAAACAAATCAATAATCTTCAGATAATTGGGATATAAGTGGTATAGCTTCAAATGCAGGCGAAGCAAATGAGTTTGCTTCCAATCCATGCGAACCACATGATTTAGCTTCAAATCAATGCGAAGTAGAAGGCTTATCATCAAATCCATGCGAATCAAACGGGTTAGCTTCAAACACTTGTGATATACATGATTTAGCTTCAACAGCATGCAAAACAAACGAGTAAGCCTCAAATCCATGCGAAACACATGATTTAGCTTCAAATCAATGCGAAGCAGAAGTCTGATCTTCGAATTCATGCGAAACAAACGGTTCAGATTAAAATGCTTGTGATATACATGATTTAGCTTCAACAGCATGCGACACAAACGAGTTAGCTTCAAATCCATGCTAAACACATGATTTAGCTGCAAATCAATCCGATGCAGAAGGCTGATCTTCGAATCCATGCGAAACAAATGTTTTAGATTCAAATACTTGTGATATACATGATTTAGCTTCAACTGCATGCGAAACAAACGAGTTAGCTTCAAATCCATGCGAAACACATGATTTAGTTTCAAATCAATGCGAAGTAGAAGGCTTAGCTTCAAGTTAATAAGAAACAAATCAATAATCTTCAGATAATTGCGATATAAGTGGTATAGCTTCAAATGCAGGCGAAGCAAATGAGTTTGCTTCCAATCCATGCGAACCACATGATTTAGCTTCAAATCAATGCGAAGTAGAAGGCTTATCATCAAATCCATGCGAATCAAACGGGTTAGCTTCAAACACTTGTGATATACATGATTTAGCTTCAACTGCATGCAAAACAAACGAGTAAGCCTCAAATCCATGCGAAACACATTATTTAGCTTCAAATCAATGCGAAGCAGAAGTCTGATCTTCGAATTCATGCGAAACAAACGGTTCAGATTAAAATGCTTGTGATATACATGATTTAGCTTCAACAGCATGCGACACAAATGAGTTAGCTTCAAATCCATGCTAAACACATGATTTAGCTGCAAATCAATCCGAAGCAGAAGGCTGATCTTCGAATCCATGCGAAACAAATGTTTTAGATTCAAATACTTGTGATATACATGATTTAGCTTCAACTGCATGCGAAACAAACGAGTTAGCTTCAAATCCATGCGAAACACATGATTTAGCTTCAAATCAATGCGAAGTAGAAGGCTTAGCTTCAAGTTAATAAGAAACAAATCAATAATCTTCAGATAATTGCGATATAAGTGGTATAGCTTCAAATGCAGGCGAAGCAAATGAGTTTGCTTCCAATCCATGCGAACCACATGATTTAGCTTCAAATCAATGCGAAGTAGAAGGCTTACCATCAAATCCATGCGAATCAAACGGGTTAGCTTCAAACACTTGTGATATACATGATTTAGCTTCAACTGCATGCAAAACAAACGAGTAAGCTTCAAATCCATGCGAAACACATGATTTAGCTTCAAATCAATGCGAAGCAGAAGTCTGATCTTCGAATCCATGCGAAACAAACGGTTCAGATTAAAATACTTGTGATATACATGATTTAGCTTCAACAGCATGCGAAACAAACGAGTTAGCTTCAAATCCAGTGAAAAATATGATTTAACGTCAAATCGACGTGAAGTAGAAGGCGTAGCTTCAATTCCAAGCGAAACGAATTATTTAGCATCAAATCAATGCGAAGTAGAAGGCGTTGTTTCAAATCCATGCGAAACAAATGGTTTAGCTCCAAATACTTGTGATATACATGGTTTAGCTTCAACTGCATGAGAAACAAACGAGTTAGCTTCAAATCCATGCTAAACACATGATTTAGCTGCAAATCAATGCGAAGCAGAAAGCTGATCTTCGAATCCATGCAAAACAAATGATTTAGCTTCAAACACTTGTGACAAACATGATTTAGCTCCAATAGCATGCGAAACAAACGAGTTAGCTTCAATAACCATGCGAAAAACATGATTTAGCTTCAAATCAATGCGAAGCAGAAGGCTTATCTTCAAATCCATGCGAAACAAATCGTTTAGCTTCGAATACTTGTGATATACATGATTTAGTTTCAACTGCATGCGAGACAATCGAGTTAGCATCAAATCCATGCGAAAAACATGATTTAGATTCAAATCAATGCGAAGTAGAAGGATTATCTTCGTATCCATGCAAAACAAATGGTTTAGATTAAAATACTTGCGATATACATCATTTAGCTTCAACTGCATGCGAAACAAACGAGTTTGTTTCGAATCCAGGCGAAACACATGATTTAGATTCAAATCAATTCGAAGCAGAAGTCTGATATCCGAATCCATGCGAAACAAATGGTTTAGCTTCAAATACTTGTGATATACATGATTTAGCTTCATATGCAGGCGAAACGAACGAGTTAGCTTCAAATCCATGCGAAACACATGATTTAGCTTCAAATCAATGCGAAGTAGAAGGCTTAGCTTCAAGTTAATGAGAAACAAATCAATAATCTTCAGATAATTGCGATATAAGTGGTATAGCTTCAAATGCAGGCGAAGCAAATGAGTTTGCTTCCAATCCATGCGAACCACATGATTTAGCTTCAAATGAATGCGAAGTAGAAGGCTTATCATCAAATCCATGCGAATCAAACGGGTTAGCTTCAAACACTTGCGATATACATGATTTAGCTTCAACTGCATGCAAAACAAACGAGTAAGCTTCAAATCCATGCGAAACACATGATTTAGCTTCAAATCAATGCGAAGCAGAAGTCTGATCTTCGAATCCATGCGAAACAAATGGTTTAGCTCCAAATACTTGTGATATACATGATTTAGCTTCAACTGCATGCGAAACAAACGAGTTAGCTTCAAATCCAAGCGAAAAACATGATTTAGCATCAAGTCAACGCGAAGTTGAAGGCTTAGTTTCAAATCCATGCGAAACAAACGAGATTGCTTCAAATCCATGTGAAACACATGATTTAGCTTCAAATCGATGCGAAATAGAAGGCTGAACTTCGAATCCATGCGAAACAAATGGTTTAGATTCAAATACTTGTGATATACATGATTTAGCTTCAACTTCATGCGAAACAAACGCGTTAGCTTCAAATCCATTCGAAACACATGATTTAGCTTCAAATCAATGCGAAGTAGAAGGCTTAGCTTCAAGTTAATAAGAAACAAATCAATAATCTTCAGATAATTGCGATATAAGTGGTATAGCGACAAATGCAGGCGAAGCAAATGAGTTTGCTTCCAATCCATGCGAACCACATGATTTAGCTTCAAATCAATGCGAAGTAGAAGGCTTATCATCAAATCCATGCGAATCAAACGGGTTAGCTTCAAACATTTGTGTTATACATGATTTAGCTTCAACTGCATGCAAAACAAACGAGTAAGCTTCAAAACCATGCGAAACACATAATTTAGTTTCAAATCAATGCGAAGCAGAAGTCTGATCTTCGAATCCATGCGAAACAAACGGTTCAGATTAAAATACTTGTGATATACATGATTTAGCTTCAACAGCATGCGAAACAAACGAGTTAGCTTCAAATCCAGTGAAAAATATGATTTAACGTCAAATCGACGTGAAGTAGAAGTCTTAGCTTCAAATCCAAGCGAAACAAATTATTTAGCTTCAAATCAATGCGAAGTAGAAGGCGTTGTTTCAAATCCTTGCGAAACAAATGGTTTAGCTCCAAATACTTGTGATATACATGATTTAGCTTCAACTGCTTGTGAAACAAACGAGTTAGCTTCAAGTCCATGCGAAACACATGATTTAGCTTCAATTCAATGCGAAGTAGAAGGCTTAGCTTCAAGTTAATAAGAAACAAATCAATAATCTTCAGATAATTGGGATATAAGTGGTATAGCTTCAAATGCAGGCGAAGCAAATGAGTTTGCTTCCAATCCATGCGAACCACATGATTTAGCTTCAAATCAATGCGAAGTAGAAGGCTTATCATCAAATCCATGCGAATCAAACGGGTTAGCTTCAAACACTTGTGATATACATGATTTAGCTTCAACAGCATGCAAAACAAACGAGTAAGCCTCAAATCCATGCGAAACACATGATTTAGCTTCAAATCAATGCGAAGCAGAAGTCTGATCTTCGAATTCATGCGAAACAAACGGTTCAGATTAAAATGCTTGTGATATACATGATTTAGCTTCAACAGCATGCGACACAAACGAGTTAGCTTCAAATCCATGCTAAACACATGATTTAGCTGCAAATCAATCCGATGCAGAAGGCTGATCTTCGAATCCATGCGAAACAAATGTTTTAGATTCAAATACTTGTGATATACATGATTTAGCTTCAACTGCATGCGAAACAAACGAGTTAGCTTCAAATCCATGCGAAACACATGATTTAGTTTCAAATCAATGCGAAGTAGAAGGCTTAGCTTCAAGTTAATAAGAAACAAATCAATAATCTTCAGATAATTGCGATATAAGTGGTATAGCTTCAAATGCAGGCGAAGCAAATGAGTTTGCTTCCAATCCATGCGAACCACATGATTTAGCTTCAAATCAATGCGAAGTAGAAGGCTTATCATCAAATCCATGCGAATCAAACGGGTTAGCTTCAAACACTTGTGATATACATGATTTAGCTTCAACTGCATGCAAAACAAACGAGTAAGCTTCAAATCCATGCGAAACACATGATTTAGCTTCAAATCAATGCGAAGCAGAAGTCTGATCTTCGAATCCATGCGAAACAAACGGTTCAGATTAAAATACTTGTGATATACATGATTTAGCTTCAACAGCATGCGAAACAAACGAGTTAGCTTCAAATCCAGTGAAAAATATGATTTAACGTCAAATCGACGTGAAGTAGAAGGCTTAGCTTCAATTCCAAGCGAAACGAATTATTTAGCATCAAATCAATGCGAAGTAGAAGGCGTTGTTTCAAATCCATGCGAAACAAATGGTTTAGCTCCAAATACTTGTGATATACATGGTTTAGCTTCAACTGCATGAGAAACAAACGAGTTAGCTTCAAATCCATGCTAAACACATGATTTAGCTGCAAATCAATGCGAAGCAGAAAGCTGATCTTCGAATCCATGCAAAACAAATGATTTAGCTTCAAACACTTGTGACAAACATGATTTAGCTCCAATAGCATGCGAAACAAACGAGTTAGCTTCAATAACCATGCGAAAAACATGATTTAGCTTCAAATCAATGCGAAGCAGAAGGCTTATCTTCAAATCCATGCGAAACAAATCGTTTAGCTTCGAATACTTGTGATATACATGATTTAGTTTCAACTGCATGCGAGACAATCGAGTTAGCATCAAATCCATGCGAAAAACATGATTTAGATTCAAATCAATGCGAAGTAGAAGGATTATCTTCGTATCCATGCAAAACAAATGGTTTAGATTAAAATACTTGCGATATACATCATTTAGCTTCAACTGCATGCGAAACAAACGAGTTTGTTTCGAATCCAGGCGAAACACATGATTTAGATTCAAATCAATTCGAAGCAGAAGTCTGATATCCGAATCCATGCGAAACAAATGGTTTAGCTTCAAATACTTGTGATATACATGATTTAGCTTCATATGCAGGCGAAACGAACGAGTTAGCTTCAAATCCATGCGAAACACATGATTTAGCTTCAAATCAATGCGAAGTAGAAGGCTTAGCTTCAAGTTAATGAGAAACAAATCAATAATCTTCAGATAATTGCGATATAAGTGGTATAGCTTCAAATGCAGGCGAAGCAAATGAGTTTGCTTCCAATCCATGCGAACCACATGATTTAGCTTCAAATGAATGCGAAGTAGAAGGCTTATCATCAAATCCATGCGAATCAAACGGGTTAGCTTCAAACACTTGCGATATACATGATTTAGCTTCAACTGCATGCAAAACAAACGAGTAAGCTTCAAATCCATGCGAAACACATGATTTAGCTTCAAATCAATGCGAAGCAGAAGTCTGATCTTCGAATCCATGCGAAACAAATGGTTTAGCTCCAAATACTTGTGATATACATGATTTAGCTTCAACTGCATGCGAAACAAACGAGTTAGCTTCAAATCCAAGCGAAAAACATGATTTAGCATCAAGTCAACGCGAAGTTGAAGGCTTAGTTTCAAATCCATGCGAAACAAACGAGATTGCTTCAAATCCATGTGAAACACATGATTTAGCTTCAAATCGATGCGAAATAGAAGGCTGAACTTCGAATCCATGCGAAACAAATGGTTTAGATTCAAATACTTGTGATATACATGATTTAGCTTCAACTGCATGCGAAACAAACGCGTTAGCTTCAAATCCATTCGAAACACATGATTTAGCTTCAAATCAATGCGAAGTAGAAGGCTTAGCTTCAAGTTAATAAGAAACAAATCAATAATCTTCAGATAATTGCGATATAAGTGGTATAGCGACAAATGCAGGCGAAGCAAATGAGTTTGCTTCCAATCCATGCGAACCACATGATTTAGCTTCAAATCAATGCGAAGTAGAAGGCTTATCATCAAATCCATGCGAATCAAACGGGTTAGCTTCAAACATTTGTGTTATACATGATTTAGCTTCAACTGCATGCAAAACAAACGAGTAAGCTTCAAAACCATGCGAAACACATAATTTAGTTTCAAATCAATGCGAAGCAGAAGTCTGATCTTCGAATCCATGCGAAACAAACGGTTCAGATTAAAATACTTGTGATATACATGATTTAGCTTCAACAGCATGCGAAACAAACGAGTTAGCTTCAAATCCAGTGAAAAATATGATTTAACGTCAAATCGACGTGAAGTAGAAGTCTTAGCTTCAAATCCAAGCGAAACAAATTATTTAGCTTCAAATCAATGCGAAGTAGAAGGCGTTGTTTCAAATCCTTGCGAAACAAATGGTTTAGCTCCAAATACTTGTGATATACATGATTTAGCTTCAACTGCTTGTGAAACAAACGAGTTAGCTTCAAGTCCATGCGAAACACATGATTTAGCTTCAATTCAATGCGAAGTAGAAGGCTTAGCTTCAAGTTAATAAGAAACAAATCAATAATCTTCAGATAATTGGGATATAAGTGGTATAGCTTCAAATGCAGGCGAAGCAAATGAGTTTGCTTCCAATCCATGCGAACCACATGATTTAGCTTCAAATCAATGCGAAGTAGAAGGCTTATCATCAAATCCATGCGAATCAAACGGGTTAGCTTCAAACACTTGTGATATACATGATTTAGCTTCAACAGCATGCAAAACAAACGAGTAAGCCTCAAATCCATGCGAAACACATGATTTAGCTTCAAATCAATGCGAAGCAGAAGTCTGATCTTCGAATTCATGCGAAACAAACGGTTCAGATTAAAATGCTTGTGATATACATGATTTAGCTTCAACAGCATGCGACACAAACGAGTTAGCTTCAAATCCATGCTAAACACATGATTTAGCTGCAAATCAATCCGATGCAGAAGGCTGATCTTCGAATCCATGCGAAACAAATGTTTTAGATTCAAATACTTGTGATATACATGATTTAGCTTCAACTGCATGCGAAACAAACGAGTTAGCTTCAAATCCATGCGAAACACATGATTTAGTTTCAAATCAATGCGAAGTAGAAGGCTTAGCTTCAAGTTAATAAGAAACAAATCAATAATCTTCAGATAATTGCGATATAAGTGGTATAGCTTCAAATGCAGGCGAAGCAAATGAGTTTGCTTCCAATCCATGCGAACCACATGATTTAGCTTCAAATCAATGCGAAGTAGAAGGCTTATCATCAAATCCATGCGAATCAAACGGGTTAGCTTCAAACACTTGTGATATACATGATTTAGCTTCAACTGCATGCAAAACAAACGAGTAAGCTTCAAATCCATGCGAAACACATGATTTAGCTTCAAATCAATGCGAAGCAGAAGTCTGATCTTCGAATCCATGCGAAACAAACGGTTCAGATTAAAATACTTGTGATATACATGATTTAGCTTCAACAGCATGCGAAACAAACGAGTTAGCTTCAAATCCAGTGAAAAATATGATTTAACGTCAAATCGACGTGAAGTAGAAGGCTTAGCTTCAATTCCAAGCGAAACGAATTATTTAGCATCAAATCAATGCGAAGTAGAAGGCGTTGTTTCAAATCCATGCGAAACAAATGGTTTAGCTCCAAATACTTGTGATATACATGGTTTAGCTTCAACTGCATGAGAAACAAACGAGTTAGCTTCAAATCCATGCTAAACACATGATTTAGCTGCAAATCAATGCGAAGCAGAAAGCTGATCTTCGAATCCATGCAAAACAAATGATTTAGCTTCAAACACTTGTGACAAACATGATTTAGCTCCAATAGCATGCGAAACAAACGAGTTAGCTTCAATAACCATGCGAAAAACATGATTTAGCTTCAAATCAATGCGAAGCAGAAGGCTTATCTTCAAATCCATGCGAAACAAATCGTTTAGCTTCGAATACTTGTGATATACATGATTTAGTTTCAACTGCATGCGAGACAATCGAGTTAGCATCAAATCCATGCGAAAAACATGATTTAGATTCAAATCAATGCGAAGTAGAAGGATTATCTTCGTATCCATGCAAAACAAATGGTTTAGATTCAAATACTTGTGATATACATCATTTAGCTTCAACTGCATGCGAAACAAACGAGTTTGTTTCGAATCCAGGCGAAACACATGATTTAGATTCAATTCAATGCGAAGTTGAAGGCTTAGCATCAAATGCATGCGACACAAATTATTTAGCTTCATATACTTGCGATATAAGCGCTATATCTTCAAATGCAGGCGAAACAAACGAGTGAGCTTCAAATCCAAGTGAAACAAATGATTTAGCTTCAAATCAATGCGATGTAGAAGGCTGACCTTCGAATCCACACGAAACAGATGGTTTAGCTTCAAATACTTGTAATATACATGAGTTGGCTTCAACAGCAAGCGAAACAAACGTGTTAGCTTTAAATCCATGAGAAACACATGATTTAGCTTCAATTCAATGCGAAGTAGAAGGCTTATCTTCGAATCCATGCGAAACATATGGTTTAGCTTCAAATACTTGTGATATACATGATTTACATTCAACAGCAAGCGAAACAAACGAGTTAGACTCAAATCCATGCGAAACGCATGATTTAGCTTCAAATCAGTGCAAAGTAGAAGGCATATCTTCGAATCCATGCGAAACAAATGGTTTAGCTTCAAATATTGGTGATATACATGATGAAGCTATAACTGCATGCGAAACAAACGAGTTAGCCTCAAAACCATGCGAAACACATGATTTAGCTTCAAATTCATGCGAATCAATTGGTTTAGCACCAAATACTTGTGATATACATGATATAGCTACGAATGCATGCGAAACAATTCAGGTAGCTTAAAATCCATGCTAAACACATGATTTTGCTTCAAATCAATGCGAAACACATGATTTAGATTCAAATCAAAGCGAAGTAGATCGCTTATATTCATATCCATGCGAAACAGATGGATCAGTTTCATATACTTGTGATATTCATGATTTAGCTTCAACTGCATGCGAAACAAACGAGTTAGCTTCAAATCCATGCGAAACACATGATTTAGCTTCAAATCAATGCGAAGTAGAAGGCTGATATTCGAATCTATGCGAAACAAATGGTTTAGCTTTAAACACTTGTGATATACATGATTTAGCTTCAACTGCATGCGAAACAAACGAGTTTGTTTCGAATCCAGGCAAAACACATGATTTAGATTCAATTCAATGCGAAGTTGAAGGCTTAGCATCAAATTCATGCGACACAAATTATTTAGCTTCATATACTTGCGATATAAGCGATATAGCTTCAAATGCAGGCGAAACAAACGAGTGAGCTTCAAATCCAAGCGTAACACATGATTTAACGTCAAATCAACGCGAAGTTGAAGGCTTAGATTCAAATCCATGCGAAACAAATGGTTTAGCTTCAAATAATTGTGATATACATGATTCAGATTCAAATGCAGGCGAAACGAACGAGTTAGCTTCAAATCCATGCGAACCACATGATTTAGCTTCAAATCAATGCGAAGCAGAAGGCTTAGCTTCAAATCCATGCGAAACGAATGGTTTAACTACAAATATTGGTGATATACATGATGTAGCTATAACTGCATGCGAAACAAACGAGTTAGGTTTAAATCCATGCGAAACACATGATTTAGCTCCAAATCAATGCGAGGTAGAAGGCTTAGCTTCAAATCCATGCGAAACATATGGTTAGCTTCAAATACTTGTGATATACATGATTTACATTCAACAGCAAGCGAAACAAACGAGTTAGCCTCAAATCCATGCGAAACGCATTATTTAGCTTCAAATCAGTGCAAAGTAGAAGGCTTATCTTCGAATCCATGCGAAACAAATGGTTTAGCTTCAAATATTGGTGATATACATGATGTAGCTATAACTGCATGCGAAACAAACGAGTTAGGTTTAAATCCATGCGAAACACATGATTTAGCTCCAAATCAATGCGAGGTAGAAGGCTTAGCTTCAAATCCATGCGAATCAAACGGTTTAGCTTCAAATACTTGTGATATACTTGATTTAGCTTCAATAGCATGCGAAACAAACGAGTTAGTTTCAAAAACCATGCGAGAAACATGATTTAGCTCGAAATCGATGCGAAGTAGAAGGCTTAACTACGAATCCATGCGAAACAAATGGTTTAGCTGCAAGTACTTGTGATATACATGATTCAGCATCAACTGCATGCGAAACAAACAAGTTAGCTTCAAATCCATGCGAAACACATGATTTAGATTCAAATCAATGCGAAGTGGAAGACTGATCTTTGAATCAATGCGAAACAAATGGTTTAGCTTCAAATACTCGTGATATACATAATTTAGCTTCAACTGCATGCGAAACAAACGAGTTAGCCTCAAAACCATGCGAAACACATGATTTAGCTTCAAATTCATGCGAATCAATTGCTTTAGCACCAAATACTTGTGATATACATGATATAGCTTCAAATCCATGCGAAACACATGATTTAGATTCAAATCAAAGCGAATTAGATGGCTTCGCTTCAAATCCAAGCGAAACACATTATTTAACTTCAAATCAATGCGAAGAATAAGGCTTGGTTTCAAATCCATGCGAAACAAATGTTTTAGCTTCAAATATTTGTGATGTTCAGGATTTAGCTTCAACTGCATGAGAGACAAACGAGAGAGCTTCAAATCCAGAGGAAGCACATGACTTAACTTCAAATCAATGCGAAGTAGAAGGGTTATCTTCGAATCCATGCGAAACAATTGGTTTAGCTTCACACACTTGTGATATACATGATTTAGCTTCAACTGCATGCGAAACAAACGAGTTAGCTTTAAATCCATGCGAAACACATGATTTAGCTACAAATCAATGCGAGGTAGAAGGCTTAGCTTCAAATCCATGCGAATCAAACGGTTTAGCTTCAAATACTTGTGATATACTTGATTTAGCTTTAACAGCATGCGAAACAAACGAGTTAGCTTCAAAAACCATGCGAAAAACATGATTTAGCTCCAAATCGATGCGAAGTAGAAGGCTTAACTACGAATCCATGCGAAACAAATGGTTTAGCTTCAAATACTTGTTTGATACATCATTCAGCTTCAATTGCATGCGAAACAAACGAGTTAGCTTGAAATCTAAGCGAAAAACATGATTTAGCGTCAAATCAATGCGAAGTATAAGGCTTATCTTCAAATCCATGCGAATCAAATGGTTGATCTTCAAATACTTGGGATATACATGATTCAGCTTCAACTGCATGCGACACAAACGAGTTAGCTTCAAATCCAAGCGAAACACATGATTTAGCTTCAAATTCATGCGAATCAATTGGTTTAGCACCAAATAATTGTGATATACATGATATAGCTACAAATGCATGCGAAACAATTGAGGTAGCCTAAAATCCATGCCAAACACATGATTTTGCTTCAAATTAATGCGAAACACATGATTTAGATTCAAATCAAAGCGAAGTAGATGGCTTATATTCATATCCATGCGAAACAGATGGTTCAGTTTCATATACTTGTGATATTCATGATTTAGCTTCAACTGCATGCGAAACAAACGAGTTAGCTTCAAATCCATGCGAAACACATGATTTAGCTTCAAATCAATGCGAAGTAGAAGGCTGATCTTCGAATCTATGCGAAACAAATGGTTTAGCTTTAAACACTTGTGATATACATGATTTAGCTACAACTGCATGCGAAACAAACGAGTTTGTTTCGAATCCAGGCGAAACACATGATTTAGATTCTATTCAATGCGAAGTTGAAGGCTTAGAATCGAATGCATGCGACACAAATTATTTAGCTTCATATACTTGCGATATAAGCGATATAGCTTCAAATGCAGGCGAAACAAACGAGTGAGCTTCAAATCCAAGCGTAACACATGATTTAACGTCAAATCAACGCGAAGTTGAAGGCTTAGATTCAAATCCATGCGAAACAAATGGTTTAGCTTCAAATAATTGTTTAATACATGATTTAGCTTCAACTGCATGCGAAACAAATGAGCTAGCTTCAAATCCATGCGAAACACATGATTTAGCTTCAAATCAATGCGATGTAGAAGGCTGATCTTCGAATCCACACGAAACAGATGGTTTAGCTTCAAATACTTGTAATATACATGAGTTGGCTTCAACAGCATGCGAAACAAACGTGTTAGCTTCAAATCCATGCGAAACACATGATTTAGCTTCAATTCAATGCGAAGTAGAAGGCTTATCTTCGAATCCATGCGAAACATATGGTTTAGCTTCAAATACTTGTGATATACATTATTTACATTCAACAGCAAGCGAAACAAACGAGTTAGCCTCAAATCCATGCGAAACGCATGATTTACCTTCAAATCAATGCGAAGTAGTAGGCTTAGTTTCAAATCCATGGGAATCAAATGGTTTAGCTTCAAATACTTGTGATATACATGATTTAGCTTCAACTGCATGCGAAATAAACGAGCTAGCTTCAAATTCTAGCGAAACACTTGATTTAGCTACAAATCAATGCGATGTAGATGGTTTAGCTTCAAATTCATGCGAAACAAATGGTTTAGCATCAAATACTTGTGATGTACATGATTTACATTCAACTGCATGCGAAACAATCGAGTTAGCTTCAAATGCATGCGAAACACATGATTTAGCTTGAAATCAATGCGAAGTAGAAGGCTTATCTTCAAATACATGCGAAACACATGATTTAGCTTCAAATACTTGCGATAGAAGTGATATAGTTTCAAAAGAATGCGAAACAAACGAGTTAGCTTCTAATCTATGCGAAACACGCGATTTAGCTTCAAATCAATGCGATGTAGAAGGCTTAGCTTCAAATCCATGCTAAACGAACGATTTAGCTTCAAATGCTTGCGATATAAGTGATATAGTTTCAAATGCAGGCGAAACAAACGAGTTAGCTTCAAATCCAAGGGAAACACATGATTTAGCTTCAAAACAAATGGTTTACCTTCTAATACTTGTGATATACATGATTAAGCTTCAAATGCAGGCGAAACAAATGATTTAGCTCAAATCAATGCGATGTAGAAGGGTTAGCTTCAAATCCATGCGAAACAAATGATTTAGCTTCAAAAACTTGCGATATAAGTGATATAGCTTCAAATGCAGACGAAACAAACGTGTTGGCTTCAAATCCAAGCGAAACACATGATTAAACTTCAAATCAATGCGATATAGAAGGTTTAGCTTCAAATTCATGCGAAACACATGATTTAGCTTCAAATCAATGCGAAGTTAAAGGCTTAGCTTCAAATCCATGCGAAACAAACGAGTCAGCTTCAAATCCATGCGAAACAAATGATTTAGCTTCAAATACTTGCGATATATGTGATATAGCTTCAAATGCAGACGAAACAAACAGTTAGCTTCAAATTCATGCGAAACACATGATTTAACTTCAAATCAATGCGA